>NC_084852.1:47513196-47819289 GCF_951802175.1 Populus nigra | reverse complement strand
AACATCAACAATAGCACACAGTTTTAATGGGTTATATGACTCTCGAGTTGAAGAAGTAAATATTAATCTAAGCAACTCTCACAAGGGAAAAAAAATAATTTCTGCACGAGCTGCCTAGATTCCAGCATGAATTAAAAGCATCAACATCTCAAAGAAATAGTGTTTTTTTTCCTTTTCTGAATAGCTGCACTATACTTTCAAATTTCTTGAAACTATTTATTCTAATTGGAGTTGATGACTAGTAATTGGTGTGAAAAGTGAAACTGAGGTTTGATAACGTTCTATATGCCATCTCAAGAGAAAACTAACATCACCAACTAAATGCTCCACAAAATGGCAACTTCATCTATAAACACCTCAATATCACAAGGCCCATGCCACAGCTTCTTCCAAGTTCTTCAAACTGCCATGCAGAGCCTGACAATCAATTGAAACCGGATCCAATAGACCCTCTTGATTTTGTGACAACATGTTATGCTTCTGATAAAATTTTGTGAAAGGGGGGAAATTAGAGCCACAAGTGAAAAGTTCTGCCATGATCTAATTTGTTGGCCATTCCGCGATCTTTGATGGAAGTGACTAGAGCAGACTAACCTAGTGGGTGCACTGAAAAGCACAATTTATTAAAATATTCTTACATGATGATGCAGAGATGTTTGGACTTGTCAAGAGAAAAGGGCAAATGATATCTGGGAAGAAAGGTTTAGAGATATGAACAGATTTTCCTTCATCAAATGCATGCAGGTGTTGGGTGTCTGTATTCAAGGTAAGTGCCGGCCACTATAGCAAGGGTTTGCAAGGGCAAGGCCAAAGAAGCATAAACTACAATGGAACCCCATGCTAAAATAATACATTATAATCGATCAAGTGTGCTTGAAAACAGGAAACTCAAAACACATATTTTGACCAGATTCAAAATCCCCATTTCCGTATTAATATGAGAGGCATGCTAGCCATTTGCAGGCAATAGAGGATGAACATATAGAAATGGCCCTAATCACAGAAACAAAGTTAATTCTAGACCAAATCTAAATAAAATGTGGATCTTAAATCATCCTAAGGTCCAAAATACATGTAGACTGAATGATTATTTTTAACAGTAACCAACAACGACAACCAACAGCAAAATCTAGAAAACAAAATCCAAAACCCACGTCCCTTGCAATAACAAAATCCCAACCCACTAGTTTGAAACACAATCTCACAAGCCCACATGTCAGGTCTGTGCCACAAATAAAAGAAAACAATGACCAAAACCAAAGGAAGAACCTGCTCAACACTATCTACACCTAGCATTTACTAAGCCAGACACCTCATAACACCCCCAGAAAAACAAAAACCCATCAACTGATCACTCAATCATACAATCAGCTAAAACCATCAAGAAAACACATCCCACGCCATGTATCAACATAATAGCTCCATAATCGACACAGTTACAAACTAATTATTCTCATTAATCATAAAGAAAACTAATCCCTCAAGAAAACAAAGTATCCACCAGCCAACTTCCTAAAATCATGACACTTTCAGTAAAACAATCCCAAATCAAGAACAAAACGAGACCCAGATCATAAATCCACAAATATTATCTGTATTTAAGCGAATTCCAACTCTAAAACAAAACCAAACTGTTCAAAAACACATCTACAAAACATCTAACCAATCAAACTTTCCCTTCATTTTCCCAACTGCTAAACAAACAAAGCAAAACCCAGATCACAAAAACAGCAAAGAAGAGAAAAAATAATACTTAATAGCCAATAGTCAAACCAGCATAAAAAAGAACAACCAATAAATCAATCTAAAAGTCTCAAACTTTCCTTTCGTTTGCTCAACTACTAAACAAATAAAGCAAAACCCAGATCACAAAAAGAGCAAAGTTAGGTACTTACAGCTGGAAAACGAGTATCAAGCTTCTTCCTCATGGCTTTGTCAGATTTGAAGCATTAAATAATAATAAAAACAGCCAAAAAAACACAGAGAGAGAGAGAGAGAGTGGAAATGATTTCTTTTTAATTCAAAGCAAAATCATTTCTCTCATGATTGAGCTGTACATGATCTTACAAACAACAACTCCAAGGTTAAGTAGAATCGATCTCTGTTTAGATCCGAAACCTTATAAAAACAGCTGTCTTATTTCCATGGAATATCCGTCCGTGCGTGTTGGGAAAAAAAAAAGGCAAAATAATAAATTGGAGGATAAGGTAACGTGGTTGGTGTTTGTAGTGTACGACGGACAAACACAAAAACGCCACGTGTCTGAAATAACTTTATTTATTTGACTTTCAATTGCTCCAAGCTGTTTCATCTTGACATGGCGAGATGTGATTGGGAGGGAAAAGTAAACAGTTTTTTTTTCTTGTTTTACCTTTTCTTTTGATTAATTTATTTTGATGAAAGGAAAAGGAAAGGTATATCTGGTAGCGCAGAGGAGAGAGATGAGATTTAAGCCCTTATATTTTTATAATGTATACTTTAGTCCTCCAACTTATTCACATCCTATATTGATCCATTTACAGTCAAATAACAGAGAATTTTTACAAGAAGAAAGATAAATTCTGGTTTCAAGTTAAATTTACCATCCATGATAAAATGAGAGTTAGGAGAGAAGAAGCACAATTTCTTCAAATACTTTTTTTAGGGTTTAAAGAAAGTTTAATTCAAGCCGTTCCATGAGTAATTAAAAGTGATGGGATTGATGAAGTATTTTAAAAAAAAAAAAATTGATGATACTCAATAATAGCTATATAAATTTTACTTAATTCGTTATAACTATCATAATTATAGAGCAATAAACTAAACTATAAAAGGATAAAAAAATTTATAGTTCACTAGATAAATTTATTTTACAGTTTATAATCTTTTTTATGTATAAAATAAATAGTATTTATTTTTATAAATATAAAAAATTAATACTTTGTGAACTATAATTGTACAATATTATTAATAACTACTACAATATTATGAATAATTAGTTAAGTTATTGAATAATAAGATAAAATATATGATAAAATAAATAAAGATATTTAATAGTGTGTAACTTGAAGATAAGGGTGAGAAAAAAATCAAAAAACCCATTAAACGGAGAAAATAAAAAAAAAATAACTGAAAAAACCGAACCGTGAAAAAAACCGATTAAACTAATTAAAATTTTGAAAAAACCAATCGGTTCGGTTTTGGTTTTATAAGTCTGAAACTGAAAAAACCAAACCAAACCCATACTAGAAAAAAACCGAGCCAAACTGAAATAACCAAGTCAAACCGGTTTGAACCGGTTTTTTCAAAAAAACCAAACCGAACCGAAACCGGTCAGTTTGAATCGGTTTGAGTTTTTTTTATAAAATAAAATCAGTGTTTGGTTATTTTTTTTATAAAAACTGAACCGAACCGAAAATAATCACCCTACTTTAAGATACTATAATTATAATGCCATTAAGTAATCATATATATTGTTATAGATTTTTTTAACAAAAAGAAGGGCTGAGTAATTGGAATATCTTAGTATATATATTTTCTATTTTAAAATAATACATTTATGGTAATAACCCTAGTTTTAAGAACGTGTCCATATATTTATCAGAATCTAGAATTTATCAGCTTTATACCGTCTTTTGCTCGATTTGAAGCTTTCTAGTGATGATTCTATTCGTGGATCAAAGCAAGATCTCAATATTTTTAGCCCTAGTAATGGAGTCTCTTCTCGTGCAAATGATCAGTCAACAGATGAGAATTTGAAACCAGACGAATCTAGGGTTTTCATCTGCAAGGATCAAGGGCTGGATGCGGATGCTTCAGGGCATTTTCCATGCCATCCCTATTCAAGCCTTGCAACACGCCCTTATTATGGATCTTTTAATAGGTCACTTGGGGGTGAGGATGGATTCCTTGATTCACAAGCCATCATCTTATCCATCGTTTTGGCCTTGGTGGGTGGTCGTTGAAGCAGACCATGATATGAACACACAACCTCCCACTGATAGGCTAAGATTGGAGAGTGAATGCTCTTAATGGTGGATTTAGAAATTCTGCTTCCACTTCTTCTTCAAGGCTTGAGGACATTAATGGCGTATATATTTCGCAGCTTTGGTGTTTCTTCGTCGACATCGAATATTGCAACCAATAAGACATCCCTAATTTCCTATGTTACAGATAAAAAATAAGTTAAAAGGAAAGAAGGAAGAATTAATTAGTGAGTTTCTGAAATAGTTGAAAGATTCTCACTCGAGTTTGATCTTCATGCAAGATGTAGTGAATTAAAGAGGTAAAAGATGCAAGAAATATTAATATAATCGAGCCTGTTTAATCTGGCATGATTTTTAGTTATTTAATTAACTGAGTCAAATCTAATTCAAACTCAAACTCGATATCACTGAAAAGAAGAAGAAAAGAATAGAACATTGCCGTTTTAATTGAAACGGTTAACCTGGAGGTTGACTCAAATCCCTTTTCATGTCAATTCTGCTTACACCCATGACTTCAATTTTCCCCGTATTTTTTCTTCAAATAAATTCCAAACAAAGGTATATTAATTTGGCAGCTTTTTCCATATATATGAACAGTTGTTTCTTCAAAATCTTACAATCTGCCCTGTTGATATTAGTGAACTATTAGCGAGTGGACGATTTATAGGAATGTACAAAACCTAAGATGAGCAGAGCATATGGTGCGATGCAGGGGAACCCAATGGACAGATCATTCAGAGAGTAGGGAAAGAGCGCGAGGAAACCGAAACGTTAGTTACCGTTGAATTATCCGAAAACATTTCGATTTTGATTTCCATATTGATTTCTTCAATCTGGATATACCACACTGGATAACTTCATTATATACTCGCACCCACAAACTCAAACATTTGAGGAGAAAAGATCAGTTCTTATCCGTGTAAAGTTGTTTTTTCTGTTGCTTCAATGGAGAAACAGCAACGATTTTGTGTTTCTAGTTCTCGTTTTGCTGCCAAGAAAATACAGAATTCGAATAAAAGAAAAGAACGTGACCATCAAGAAGCCGAGAGTGAAGTTTTTGCCGGGTTACGGTCACAATCAAGCAGCGCAGTTAGTTCCATTGTCTCTTCAAGAACTCCAGGGAGGGTTTTGAAGGAACCAAGGCTTTCTAATGACAATTGGGTTAACAAGATGTTAACTCTGCTGGTCGTGATTCGAGAAGTAATGAAGTAGTGTTACTTGGGTTGCTGCCACCTTTCAGCGAGAACCCTAGCTGGGTTAAGAAGCCAGAAACAAGCGCCACAATTAGTGCTATTGCTGATTCAAGAATTCCAGGGAGGGTTTCAAAGGAATTAAAGCTTTTTATGATAATTGGGTTCCCAAGAATTCTTCTGGTCCTGATTCAAGAAACAAAGAGTCTGCTGAAGAGCTGGAGAGAAGGGTCTTAAGATGATGAGGTCGTCTTATAGCCTTGGGGATTTGCTAGAGGAGGCGTCTAGTGGGGTATCGACTCAACTAAGTTTGTATCATCATGATCCATTTCAAGATCAAGAAGAAGATGAAACCAAGTGACTTGAGCTATCTATGCAGGCTACCTGTGTCTGTAGATTCAGCGGAGAAACATGCCCTGCCTGTCTTGAATGAAGATCAAATTAAACAGGCTGATGGGGCGAATCAAGAAAACAATGAGAGCAATGGTTAGAAGATCTGGGCTTGGGATATGAATACTGAAACTATGCATCAGCTGGTCTTCAAAAGATGGAGAACTCCTAAAAGCAATGTTTTAACTCATGGCTGGACAGAGCTCTTCGTTAAAAGGAGGAATCTGATTGAAGGTGATGAAATCGGACTCTATTGGGACAGTGATCACTCAAGATTTCACTTAAGTGTTCTGAGTAGGGCTGCTGCTACTGCCCGAGACTGAAGATTCGTGTTGCTTTTTGTTCTTCAGATGTGTGTTATATGTAATCTATTTTTCTTGTTTTATTTTTCCTCTTTGGTATACATCATAAATAACCAATCTAGTTTGGTTTAATTGATTTGTTTTCGCATGCCTGATTTGATTTTAATCAACCAATTTATTGTTCTCTATTATGTTTAATGGACAGAACAAATCCTAAGAACCCGTTTGTTTTTGTGTTTGCGTTCATATCATTGTAGCCTCTTCTCTTTCTTCGCATTCATTTCTCCTTAACTACAGCAACAAAAGAACAATACACAGAACAATCCCCATTACTACACAACCACCAACCTCACAACAGGAATCCAAATCTATCACACAGAGCATTCTGAGTTGGTTTTTTTCTGCATTGAATTGTTTCTGACAATTAATTCTCATCAAGAACCTGCCATATATAATTCTCTTAGTCGGGATTGGGCTGGTGGCTGAAGGGGTGTGCTCCCACATGATTCGAAACTAATCCAACCACGTCGAGCATTCTAAACTGGCAATATTTTTCTGTATTGAATTGTTCTAGACTGCTCATCATGGACTTACCATCTAGCACCCACCGGAAAGTTACTGCAATTCTTTAGTTGGTCCAAATCATGAGGGAATTAGGTCGATGGTTAGGAGGATGTGCTTCCGCGTGGTCTAGTCGAATGAAACTCTCATGATTTTTCCGGTCTTGGTTAATCTTAGCATGCATTTAACCGGACCAAAGAATAGATCTAGTGTTTATTTGGAATTGCGGTGGAAATTGCGTTTCCTCATAAAGCTTTATGTAGTGTGATTGTGGGTGTTTTTTAAATAACTTTTCATGCTAAAATACATGTCAATGATGTTTTTTTATTTTTTAAAAATTATTTTTAACATCAGCACATCAAAACGATCCAAAACGTATAAACCATATTAAATTTTAGCAAAAAAAATTTAAATTTTTTGAAAATACGGGTTGAATCGCGTTCCCAAACATGCTTTTAGACTCCATATGCATACAAAAAACTAATCAATGATATCCACAAAAAAAATCAGAGAAGTTGTATCCTCAAGATGTTTTAAATGAATTTGCTCATCTTGAACTCAAATATAATGGAAGGTTGCAAAAAGAAATTCCTCGTAAATATATCAATTTAAATAAATATATATATCATCTAAAACCTGGTGAATAAAAATATAGTTTTAATGTATAGAAAATTAAGTCGAAATTTGTTAATCAACGTGGTCACCAAGTTAGCAAACACACATTAATTAATGATCAATAAAGCAAGTAAAAAAAAAAAAAAAAAGCTTGACGGTGGATTAACACAATCAACTCGATCTCTTACATTATTATCTCAATCTAAGCTAGAAAGAGTCAGGATAAGCATAATTAATTTCATTTTACATAATAATTTAAATGATAAGTGAATATTTTTTAATATTATCATATAAGGAAAGTCATAGAAAAGCAATTTCTAGCAAATACATATATGGTTTATTTAAGAAAAGATATCTTAGCATGACATTATGCCTTTTCCGCTCGAATTGAGATTATGATAGAATTTAAAAATAAAATAAAATAAAACAGTACAACAACTAAAAATTTCAGTAAACAAATACTAACAATTTGGATACCAAATACTTATTTTTCCATAACTACTTAATTAATTCTCGCAATTAAAAAGTAACAAATAATTAATTATAACGTTAAATCATCTAAAATTTAATTGAAAGAGGACTTAATCTCCCACGAATATTAACATTTAAATAAGGAAAAGTTACAATTGGCTTCGAGAGCAAGGATAAGTACAGAGGTTACAGCCTAATCAATGGGCCCAAGCTTCCAAATCTAAATGCTTCCCCTCACTGGCTCCTGCTATAAAAGCCGGCCATTTTCCCTCCTCTTCACAGTTCACAGCGAGCAGGAGAAAAAAAGAAGAAGAAAAAGTGAGTACTGTTTCGTTTCCTTGACTCACAAGTCTCTCGCAATATCGTCTCTGCTCTTCTGCTTCCAAGCGAAAATCTTCAAAATCTTATTGCTTCTGTTGCTTCGAAACAAACCACAGTTTCTTCACGTGGAAACGGTATGCCTCAAAAATGGATTTTCAGGTTTTGGATGATTCTGTTTTTGTGGGATTTATAGGGTTTATTATGTGAAAATGTATGGGTAGGACGTAACAGGACACTAAAAGATGTTTATAATATGTGTGTGTGTGTTTTTCAAAAAACAAAATGTATGGTTTGATGTTTTTATTTGTTTTATGCCTTGATTCATTGAGAAAATCCAATTCTTATGGATTTTTCATTTGTAAATCTGTAATGTGTGTTTGAATCTTGATGATTTCTGCTTCTTCCTGTTATGGATTAGGAAAATTGGAGTTGAAGGTGTCAACATATGGAAGACAGTGACTGGAGCAGTGAGTTATCAGCAGAATTTCGTCGAGATGTTGTCAATGATATGTAAGTGAGATGCCATTTTATCAAGAATTAATTAGAGATTTTATTGTTATGGGGTTTAGTTGTGGTTTTAGTGTCTTCAAATTGGTCTTGATTTTAATTAACCGGGAAGAAATAATATGATGATTTGCACACCAATTACATGGTTGTCATGATTCCCCTTGTTTGTGGTGCTTATAATCTTCCCCAGTCGAAAACCATTCTCCACTATAAAAATACCCAGCATAATGTTTTTCAAGCATGGCCTTCTCAAATGGAAAGTGAATAATTTTTTATTTTTTTTTGTGTATGGGTTACCTCATTATAGATCTCTAACAATTTTATATGGGTCTATTATTAAAATCTTCAATAACAACACACATCAACTAATTATTAAAAATTATTGAGTTTTAAAACAAACTTGAATAGTCAGAAGTGAAGGATAAAGAAATATATTAATTACTAGTTAAAATCCTGAAAATCAAGAATATTGTAACTATAAAAAAACATCTAAAATATTTAATTTTTATTTATTTAAGTCTCATTTGTCTAAAAATTGTTACAATTATTCATATAGAAAAAACCCTATTAATACTAATATCGAGTAGGAATATAAAAAAGAAATTATTCCTTTCAAATAAAAAACTAGAAAAGGGTAATAGTATTAATAGAAAAAAAATCCCTAGACTCAAAAAAAAATAATAAAAATATTTATTTTTCCAAAATACTTTTATATCAAGTTTAAATCTCATCACAACTATTTTTTTAAATAACTTTAAACTTTACATGATGAAAAATAAATAAATATCTAGTTAGGATACTTTAGAAGCTAGGGAGACAATTGACCATATTCAAAGATTGTTTACTTAGTTCTGCAAGCAGACTAGATTTACTTGTTTCACTTTCTGTTAAAATTGGTTGATCCAGACTGTTTTTATCAACAAAATCGAGTTCTATCAGAACAAACGAAGGTAAGCAAGCCACTGCATCGGCTAAGGTTCAATTACACTGCTAGAGGCAAGAAAGATAACACAAGAACATTATAAAAACTACAACAGTAGTGTGTTCATTGCTTCCTTGATTACCAGTTACCACCATCACATACACTGATTATGTTGGTGTCTGCGCCTTCCATCGTTATTTTGACCACGTTTAACACCTTTCTGTGATTGAAAATAATTGTTGTTATATAAACATTCAGAGTGGAGACAATAACGCAGACTGTCAAACCTTCTCCTCTGCAAGTAACTTTACCTCGTATACTGAAGTTGGCTGTTAACTTTGAGGAAAAAGTTTACTCGCTTGCCAAAGACAAGTTATCTTGATCTGCTATGCACTTCTAATCTAATCCATTTCTTTGAAACAAACAAGTTTTGACGTTGATGCATGCCTTATTTGATTATGATGATATGCCTTTTACAACCTTCGTCATGATTTCTATCTATAGGGATTGTGGCATCTTATGTGAAAGTAGAGGCCAACATGTTGTTTCTTGACAGTCTTCTTTCATTTATTCCCAAAAGTTCTCAGCAGTTTTTTTTAGTTATTTTCCATTCTACCAACATGCTGTCCGTCGACTACGTACCAAGATCATACAATCCAAGAAGCTATCTTGGTTTCCAATTCGGCTACAGATCTCTGTTTATTCTATATGGAAATTGAAAAGGAACATGAACTGAGTATAAAAGTGTTGGTATATATACCAAGCATAAGAATTTGTATAATCAAATGAGGCGAAAGTTGTACTTACCAAGCATAAAAGGTAGTTGTTGAACAGTTTTTCTTTACTTTTAGATAGCATTTGCTGTGCCCAAGGATTGACTTTAGGCATGGTCCAACCTTTTCCATTTAATATGAACATAGACCAACCTTTGCCGCAGTACAAGGCAAGGTTAATCTGAAAATTTATGAACTATGCTTACTGTTTATTTCAGAGTTCATATCTAAGCAGGATAGCGGCAAAGTTGAGGGAAATAAAGAAAAGTTCTAACGCTACAATTTCTAGTTCTTCTTCAAACTCTTCATTCTCTACTGAAATTCCTTCAGATCCAGGTAGAGTGACATGATTGCCACACCACTAATTACTTCATGCTGTTTTCGTTTTTATGCTTAGCTTCTATCCATGCCTGCTTCTTCCATGATATATATGTACATATATCAAGAACAAAGGAAACAATTTTGCCTTCCTTCTTTGCTATAATTGTCGAGCTTGGCTGGTTTTCTGCTGGTGTGCATAGACATAGCAAAATGATAGTTTATAGCCAAGCTATATATTGTGTGCTCATTTTCAAACATATTGAGTTTGTAAACTGCTTCAATCAAAATTTGTATTCAAGGACAACATGTAGAATTACTTTTTTCTTCTTCAAAATATTTTTCTGAAGCTATCCCGTCTGAAAACCACATTTTTGGGAGGACCTAGTACTTTAGAGTTTAGATTGTCGACTCCATATTCTTCTTCGTACTGTGTAATCTCTTTGCACACTTCCTAGGTTTTTTTTGTTGCTTATATGACGTAACCGGGAGCGAATAATGAAGAGGTTTGTAATACATTATAATATATGCAAAAACATTTAAAACATTTAGTTTTTATTTATTATAGTCTCACTTATTAAACTGCTATTATAACTTTTTTATTTATAAAAAAAAAACTAGAAAATTCTATTAAAATAAAAAAAGGAAAATATTTATTTTCACAAAAATCTCCTGCCCGTTTCCATGAGTTGAACCTCCTTAGTCGAAACCCTCCACCATGAAAACTTTCAACATAATATTCTTCAAGCAGAAGTTCCTCACGGTCGAAAAACTAATAAGACGCTTCATCGTAGGTATCTAACATTTTTATTAATGTTATTTATTTATTTATTTGTAGAAGCTCAGAATAATCAATCCCAAGTTCACAAACAAGATCGGTCATTTACTATCCAATATCATTCTGGATTGGCAAACCAGCTAGCATCAAGCAGCCCAACAGCATTTGCAAACGAACTTTGAGAACAAGGTAGCTTCTGCTCCTGTAATGCTTAGCTTGGCCAACTTACCGTCTACAAGGCCTCCTGACAGAGGTTTAACTCAGGTCTCAAAGTCAAATGTTAGCCTGAATACCAACTTGAAAGATTCACCTGGCGATTTGCAGAAGTCTTCAGAAAATTTGAAAGGTGAAATGGAACATTCTGGTAATTCTGGAAATTGCGAGCAAGAACAGGGAATACTGCATTCACCACAGGTTATTGCTCAGCATAACCCGGAAGAATTTCTGAATTTTCAGCAAGGCACCTGCCTAGAGCTTCAATCCTCAACACTTTCCATGGTCAAGAGGGACCCGCAAACAACCCCTGCGCAGCAGCAACAGACACAACAAGCTCCTTTTACACTTCACAATCCACCATCCATGGTTGAGCAGCCACTATTGTTGTCGCAGCAGCAAGAGCAGCCGAAGGGACAAAAAGCAGTTGCCACTGATGTGAGCCAAAAGCTATTAATTGCGCAAGAAAGCAGAGTCCCTGATCCGCAGCATCATCAACAACCGAAGTTACCATGCCCGTACAATGATTGTCAAAGCTTGCAGTCATGTTCACCGCCTCCAGAGCAGAAACTGTTGTCTCAATCACAGCCACCAAAATTGCAACAGATTCTAAATTTGTCACGGCAAGATGAACAGCAAAGATCTCAAGCATCAGGTACCTTTCTTTATGCAAAACATATCCTCAGAAACAAATACAACAAGGGGAGTTAGGAAACCAACAAATGTTATATAGGCTATAAGGGAAGCTGTTTGACTTTGATCCACAGATTATGCAATCATGTATTTGTGTTTTAGTTGATTAATATAATGGTGCCAGCTCCTTCAGTAGCTTTTTACTGGTTCTTAACCTGAACAGGTACTTCTTTGGAACTGTTCCTTCAACACAGCTCCTGTTCTGCCTGCCTTCTCTATTTTATGAGAGATTCTCAGTTGAACTGATGATAGATGTAATTGTTTTGTAGGAACCATAGAATCCGCTTCTGTGAAGAAGCAAGAGGAGGCGTATCAGCAGGTATATCTTCCAGCATTTAGAACTTGTTAAAACCTACTGTTCTTGTTAAATTCAGTTAAGGTGGTTTTCAGTAAGTATGGAAGACTTATTAGAAAGCGTTTGGGAATGCGGCCAACCGCGCGGCTGGCTGCATTCCCAAACGAAGCAAATTGGTTCTATTTGGTGAGCTTTGATGCTCAAAAAGAGTTTTTGGCCGGTAGAAGCCAGAAGAAAGAGTAACCAATGTTTATTTTGGAGATTTATCACCTTTCAGGCTGAGTCTTCAAGGAGTACGTACGTAGTGGAACTGAAAGAGATGTGCCAAAGGGCCATCAATTTACTCCAACAGGTACTTTTGCACTTGACATATTTCTTGTAGGAACACGTTGCATGAACAGATTTTTTACTCTGTAAAATAATAATTTTTTCTTGCTTATCTATAGAATGATTTTGTTCACCAAGAATCAAGGTTGAAATTGGATCAAGCTATGAAGTATCTAGATTATCCTGATTGCAATAAATCTACCGAGAAGTTGGATCTAATTAAGAGGCAGATAAATTGTGTCTTTCAGTTTGCAATGCCGAGAACACCAGCCTCTTCACTTGTCCACGGACAGCTTACTCCTAATTTGCACCCATTACAGAAGTCTCTGCAGCCGCATCCTCAAATTCATCAAGCAATGCCACCAGAGGATCAAAAGAAACCACCATTGCAATCAATGAACCCACAGAGTTCTGCAATAAATCTGCAGGACAGCAACATGAGAATTTTTGGCGATAGTTCTATGCAGTATCCATCTAAGCTTGTGATCTCACAGCAAGATGACATAAAATCAGAGCAGCATTTGTGTGAATCAAATTCAGAGCGCGAAAATGTAGTGAATCCAGTGCAGCAAGTTTCCATGAGGTCTCTACAGCTGCCATTAAGCACTCTTCCACAGCCAAATGATATCAAATTTCTATTAAAAAACAACAGGAATGAACGAGCAAAAGCAAATTCCGGAAGAAGTTCTTCTGTAGCTCAACGTATGGATCCAAAACAAAAGAAGTCCCTGCACCATGTATCCGCACAAAAGAAGAATCAAGAATCTCAACAGAGCCAAATGTGTCAGAAACTCATCAAGGGAAATCAAGAAGTTCCACAGCAGATGCAGCAGGATGATGAAATGCCACATCAGTTGAATGAAGTAAATGATGTGAAAATGACACAAGGAATAGAGCATGAAACAGCACTAAATCAGAGACCTGAAGTCAAGAACTTGAAATTTAGACAAGTGACAGCTGTTAAATCTGGAGTTCCACCTTCAATTTCTTCCCCCAGGCACATTCAGACCGAACCTGTCCAGTTACCTCGACATTTTCCTCTGACCAACCAGCATAATATGCTGCGGTTGCATACAATAGTTGGATCCCCTTCTCATTCTGTAAATTCACAGCCTGGGTTTTCTGCGAAATTCCTCTCCAATGATTCATCATACTTGAATACAGGTAAGACTGAACACGAACCTGTAACTGATGTAGTAGAATCGATCACACGGTTTGCCACTGGCACTGCTGATGTACCAACCTCACATCAACAGAAAATGTGAAAATGCAGATGGCTTTGGTTTTGATGCTTCAACCATCAATTTTGGAGAATCATGTGATGCTGAGAAGCCCATTCTACGCTTAATTAAAGCGGTTTGTCTGAAACAACTTGATTCCTGTCTTTGTTCATCAACCTGATGCTGAAGACTTGGACATGACTAATGAGATTTCAAATGTTGTTTGTAAATTTCAGGTGAACTCAATTTCATCGAAAGCATTAAGTGCTTCTGTAAGTGAGATTGGATCAGTAGTCAATCTGGCTGATAGCATGGCAGGATCAGTACCAGTTTATGGATCAAAAGGCTCAGTTAGTGAAGATTTAGGGGTCACGAGTAAGACTAATCCAGTTGCAAGATACTTTTCCATAGGTTGTAGCACATTTGGAATGAGGAAAGTGAAGCGTTCAACAAAAGCAGTTCCCTTGAATTATAAGACACCAGCTAGCCCGAAGAAATCTGGCTCAGAGTCAACTACATTTTGCCCCAACAAAAAACCTAGGATTCAGGTATGTCAGCTGCACTTTCAGTGTTGAAATACTAAGATGTTACAACTTAATATTAAAGAAAGAAAACAAATGACTCGATTCAGCGTCTTAGTGTATGTTTAGTATTGTGATAATTTTTGTGTTTGTAGTTTGAAAAGACAGATATAACTTATATGTTTGTGCTTTGAAAATACAGATTTAAAAAAATCTACAAGTTGTAGTTGTTTTTAAACCCAAGTTTTTATGTTAATTTGAGATGAAAAGCAGGTTTAAGTAATAAAAACCAAACCAACTTTTAAAGTTGGGTTGGCTAAAAGCATCTCAAAGGGCACCGCGCCACAATGTCACAGGCCAAATATGGCTAAAGTAGGTTGGTTTCTCTCCTTCACTTCTGCTAGGTGTCGTACAACAGCATTGACTGAGTTCATGTCGTAGTTGCAGCTTGTCATCAGATTACTACAGAATCTGATATAATTCGTTGGAACAACTCAATGCACTGCAACTTGTGATTAGTACGATAACAGATTCAAGAAAATTTACCTTGCATCTCTGGCACTCTTTCTAATATCTCCTCCCCTACATACACATACTGTAGCTTCAAGTCTTAATATTGAATCAGTTAAAGGCTGCCATTTGCACTCGGACTGCCCTTTTGTCTTGTTTTGCCCTTAAAAAGGCACATCAACCCTACCCTTCCTGTTCCTTTCTCTCTTCTACTCAATTCCCGAAGTCTTTCTGCCATTTATTGCAGGTCAGTCGTGCTGTGTTGAAGGAAATAGAGGAGATAAATCAGCAACTGATAGACACAGTGTTAGATATCAGTGATGAAGAAACCGACTCAACTACAGTTGGACCAGATGGTGGAGGAATCATTATCAAGTGCTCATTCATTGCTGTGTCCATTAGTCCAAACTTCAACTCGAAGGAGGATTTCGATCAAATTGTAGGTCTTTGACTGCTTCTTCACATAAGCACCATGCATAGATCGCCTTCATTTTCCCTATTGACCTTGTGTTCTATGGCCATGCAGTCAAAAATTCAGCCCTTAAAATTGCTTGTCCCCACAAAGTACCCTTATTGCTCACCTATAGTTCTCGAAAAGTTGCCAGAGGAAGTCAGGTAAGAAAAATAGGCTTTGTGTATTTGTTTTAAAGCACCTTACTTTTGGAGCATGATTCATCATTTTCTTCGGTTAATTCTCCAACACCTGGAATGTTACACATAATTCTGAAAGTTCTTAATGATCAACAGTGAAAAGCATGATGATCTTTCAGGGAAGGCAAGGGTAAAGCTCTACTTGCATCTCAGAAATCTATTGCAGCCCATGTCAATAGGGGAGATGGCGAGGACTTGGGATAAATGTGCTCGGACAGCTATTTCCGAGCATGCAGTGAAGAATGGGGGAGGTTGCGTTTTCTCAAAATATGGAACTTGGGAAAACTGCTTCAGTGCCGCATGATGAGGTGTTCATCTCCATTCTAAACAATCCTCCTGCTACGCAGCAAAGCATAGGGTTGTTGACTAAACTGAATAGACACAACCACATTACCTCGACGGTAATGTCTACAAGACCTTATAAAATCACATGTAATCAGAGATAGGTCAAGCATCTTCGAGATTTAAAGTGGATAAGCTTCGTTTTTTTCTGAATTGTTAGCCTGTTATCGTGTTCCTGGTACCCTGTCATTTCCAGACAAAGTTATTAATTCTGGTTTGGCTAAGCAGGAAACTTGGATTCAAAATTTGACTTGTATCGAGTTTAGTTTTGGAATCAAAAGCTAGCTTTATGAACTCTCAAAACATTTGCCCCATTTATTTACTGAAAAATAATTTTTGTTTGAAAAGTGAATTTTAAAAAAATAAATTTCGAGAAAGTAAATTATTTTCTGATATTTGGTAGTATAATGGAAAATAAGTTGGAAAATATTTTCCAGTGTTTGGTTATGTCATGGAAAATGAGTTAGAAAATAACTTATTAATGTTTTATTTTTTTCAAGTTTATTAAAATAATGAGAAACAAATCTTACAAATTAAAAAGTTGAATGAGAATGAAATTGAAAAAACAATTCATAAATTATCTCAAATAAAATAAATAATAATCAAAATAACAGATATCAAATCTAAAAAATAAAAAAATTAAAATATGAAGAAATTAAAATAATAATAATAATTAACATTTCATAAATTATTTCAAATAAAATAAGTAACAGTCAAAAGAATAAGGATCAAATTTGATAGAGAAAAAATTTCAATTAAAAAATGATAAGGGAAAAGCAAATAACAATTATAAAAATATTGATCAAAATTAATATAAAAATTAAATTCTAAGGGATGAAAATGAAAAATAAATATTCAAAACAAAATATATATTGCAATTAAAAGTTTGAGGACCAAATTTGATATAATAATCAGTAAATAATATGACATTTCTAAATTTTTCACGACTTTTGGAAAGTGTTTTCAGCCCAAAATTAAAAAAAAAACATTTTCCTAGAAACCAAGTTAAATTTTTCTTTGATTGGAAAGTGTTTTCTGTTGACCGGAAAATATTTTCTGTTGACCAACTTTTCTAATGACAAACAAACATACGAAAGTTTAGAAAGTGATTTTCTGAAAACTATTTTTCAAAAAACAAACGCAGTCTTGATCTTCTCTCTAACTAATATTATTACCCATTGTTATAAGATCGCATTCAAACAACTTTTTGACCTTTCAATTTAAGATTTAGATTAGATCGGTCTATAAAACAAACTATATTTTTTATATATAAAAAAACAATGTTGTTTTATTGTTTTTTTAAAAAAAAAATTCAAAACCTACCCGGTGGGATTAAACATAATAATAATAATAATTAGTGTTTAAACTGTAAACCATTATTAATATGATGTGTACCAAACATGCCATCGTTACTTTTTTTATTTAATTGCTAGGATACATAACAAATATACTAAAAAAAAACATGAGAGATTTACTGTAACCCCTCCTCGTATTTTTTTTATTCACCACTCCATTGTAGTGGTCAGTTTGTCTTTCCTATAAAAAAAAAAATGAATGTTTTTAGTTTAAGGATATTTTAGTATTTTTATATGGTTCATATGTCATTACTAATTTGTTTGGGGTATTTTTATTTATTTAATTTTTTATAAATAGTAAAATAATCAAAATATTCCCATGAGCAAAAAAAGATTAAGTGGTTTCGAGTAGGGGTATTTAGGTATTTTTTTTATATGCAGTAGAATTATACATGTGTCCTTAGATGCAAAACATTTAATTTATTGTTTTCAATGATATTTTGGTCTTTTAACCTAAGTTTTTTTTTTTTAATTTTAAGTTCGATTGAGAGTAGTTACATGATTTATAATTAAAATAATAACTTCTTATTTAAAAAGATAGTGGCACGTGTGGTGGTTTTTAGTTGTAAAAAATAATCATTCGTTATCTTAGATTATTCCTCGTTGTTTTTTTTTCCATTACAGGCGGTACATGTGCTCCAAATCTGGTCGGTGTATCTCCAACTATTCCTTTTTTTTTCTTCATTTCTCTCTTCTATCCTTGTAAATACACTACGGTCCTCATTTTTCTATTATTTTAAATTCAGACCTTTGAGTTTTAATTGCTGTTTTTTAGTTATTTTCTCTTTTGTTGAAATTTTATTTGTTTTCAATTTAACTATTGATTCTTAATTTGTATATACAAAGTATTTCAATTCGGTCCTTTTACTTTTAATTTTTTTTCTTTACTCTTTTATCAAAGTTTTTATGGCATGCAATTTGATCCTTCAAATCAAGTTAATGATTTTTATTTTTTCAATAATAATAATGATTTAGATTTGGTTCCTTTTCTTTTGATTTCTTATTGTTTTTCTTGACTTTTTTGTCAAAATTTTTTATAGTTTTCAATTCTATCCTTCAAATTAAGTTCATGGTTTTTATTTTTTCAATGATGATGATTGTAATATTAGCTATAATGATGATGATGACGACGCCGCCAATTATAAAAGTAGTGATGAAAATAATAATATTAATGATGATGATGAGAAAAACAATAACAACATTAATTAAATTAATAATGATAATAATAGTGATGATTGTAGTAATAATATTATTAATGATAGTTGTGATAGTAATAATAGTGGTGGTGGTGATAAAAAAAAGTGATGTTAATAATAGTGGTGGTGGTAATAAAAAAATGATATTAATAATAATAGTAATTATAGTATTGTGATGGTATCGACACTGTTGATGGTGATGATAATAAAAATACTAATAATATATGTTGTGATGACAGTGATAATACAATATTAACAACAATAACAATAATAATAGTGATGACGATTGTGGTATTGATTGTTAAAATAGTAATAATATTAATAAAAATGATGTGTTATTACTAATAATGATAATATTAGTTGGGGTGAGTAAAAAACCGATTAAAATGAGAGAACCAAAAAATATTAACTGAAAAGATTGGACTAAGAAAAAAATCAAATTAACTGATTACAAAACCAAAAACAAATGCTAGTTCAGTTTGGTTTCAATTTCAAATGCCTAAAACTGACCGATTAAACCAAACTGAATTGAACCGGTTCAACCAATAATTTTTTTTTTAAAAAAAGTATAAATATTCAATTTCCTTCCCAACCTAACCAAAACCTAATAGCCCCCCCCCCCCCCCCCCCACCTCCTAAAAAAAAAAACCCAAAAATAGCATCCCCCAAGCTTTCTATGTTCTCTCATTTTCTTCATTAGCTATCATTATCAAAACCCAACGACAACTCCTTTCTTGAATAATTATTTTTTTTAAATAATTTGTATGATTATAATTTTTTTAATTTTATATTTTAATATTTAATTTTTAAAAAATTAGATTTTATGATTTTTTTAAATTAGGTGCTTTAATTTTAATGATCCGGGTCATGAGTTTTAAAAAAATTAACATATTTTTAATTGGATTATTTCAATCACATAATTTAAACTACGAGTTAGATGAAATATCCCGTACTGACTCAGCTCTAATAAATATTTTTACATATTTGTTATATATGATTTTTTTTTAATTTTCAATAATAAACATTATTTTTTATTTAAAAAATTGTTTAGTCACGTGGTGAGCTATAGCTTAATGGTCATTGGCAGGGAGTATTCATGAAGATTATCTTCGAGGCCCCCTTCTACCGGAAACTATAATATAAATAGTGTATTTGAGAGTGTAATAATAGTTGTTTTTTAAAATATTTTTTTTACTTAGAAATATATCAAAATAATATTTTTTTTATTTTTTAAATTATTTTTGATTTTAGCACATTAAAATGATCTAAAAATATTTAAAAAATATTAATTTAAAATAGAGAATAAAATAAAATAAAATTTTAAATTTTTTCAAAAAAAATTTTAAAACACAAAAACAAAAACAAATAGGAAGGAAAACACAAAATTTTCTTCAAGTTATCAGTCAACAGAGCCAACATCAGTCTTAGAGTAAATTATAATCTAGTCTCTCTGTTTTCATGGTTTTGTAATTGAATCCTTATGATTTTGAAATAAAAAGTTAGAAAAAAAAAAGAGAAGAGAATCAACTTGTCCTTTTTA
Organism: Populus nigra; assembly: GCF_951802175.1. Lineage (NCBI taxonomy): Eukaryota > Viridiplantae > Streptophyta > Magnoliopsida > Malpighiales > Salicaceae > Populus > Populus nigra. The sequence goes on along the minus strand of NC_084852.1, from coordinate 47,799,313 downwards.
AATGTCCAAACAAACATTTTTAAATGCACCCTTTCGTCTGGTTTTGCTTGTAGCAGGTGAAATTAGAAATTTAATAGAAATGGATGGCATGGATTTTAAAAAAAAAAAAACAATCAAATTATCATGAAAACTTTCAAAGTACTATAATACAAACAAATATAATAATACTGAGTTATCGATAAAAATATTAAATCCAACTTGGTTTTATGCGTTGACTTGACTAACCTAATTTAGTTGAATTTTAAAAAAAAACTTGAATTTAACTTTATTTTTTTATGAATTAATTTATTATCTTTTTAACTCAGGTAAGACATGAGTAGATTTTTTTAAAACTTATTTTTTATTTTAAATTGAAATAATATTTTTTTTGATTGATTGTGTTAATATATTTAATTTATAATTAAGTTTTTGAGTCGAGTTATGAATTAAGTTTAATAACTTTAAATTCTATATTAATTTTTTAAATTGAAAGGATTAACTAATTATTTTTTTAACAATAAATAGATTAAATAAGTATCTTATTTAATATTTTTTAATTAAATTGAGAGATTAAGAGCTTGTTTATTTTTTTATTTTAAAAAAATAAAAAAATTATTTTCTAATTAATTTTCTAATGTTTTTATATTATTTTAATATATTAATATTAAAAATAAATTTTTTTTTTTAAAATATTATTTCAAAAAAAAAAACACGTAAGCAAAAAAGCTTCTTCATCACCGAACGGTCTAAATATCAAGGTGAGAAACAAAGTACATAGAGGAGTTATGGATATGGTGGCTCCAAGCTGGAGATTAACTCCACAGAGTTTGCCACTATTATCACCAAAAGTCAAAAGCTTCAGGGTTTATAGCTCTTCTTCGTCTTCGTCACTCTCGCTATCTCCCATAATCCAAAAGACCTCATCTCTGATTCAAAATTCTGGTGTTATTGCATGCCTTCGCGCCAATAGGTAACCTCTACTAATTCTCTCTCCATCTCAAATGAAAAAAAGAAAAAACTTTTGTGACTAGAAGTGAACAATTCTTGTTCGTTTTTTAGTGCAGAGCTTGCATACGAAGCTGCAACTGCTGCACTGAATGGTGGCATCTCTGTTGTAAGTCTACTTATTGCTCTCTTTCATTCATTCCTACATTTGGTAAATGCGTTTCTTGTTTTTCACTAAAATTGGAAGACTATTTGATAAATGGGTTGCTGGTGGTTTTTGTTAGAGCAAGACTGGGATCTTTAAATTCTTCCCCTTTTAGGCTGCAAGAAGGAATCTTTATGAGTACTATAAATATATAATGTTGCAGGAATTGTTAAATTGACCATATATGGGCTTGAACTTATACCCTTATATATAGTTGTTAGACCCGAGCTTGGGTCTTGGTCGCCGAGTTAAACTTTTTTTTTGTTAAAATAGTAGCTTTTAGTTTTTTTTTCCCACTTAGTGTTGACCCAGGGGTCGAACGGGTTTGGTCGGGTCAATATCTTGTCTGCTTCAACAAGAAACCTGACCTGGATCAAGCTCCAGGTGCTGGATTTTTCGTGTCACCCTATGAGCTGGGCCAGGTTTAACAACTATGCTCTTTTGTACAATGCTTTGGTTTTAAAATGTATTCTTTTTGTTGCTTTGTGTAGCTGGAGATTGTGATGTCCACACCAGGTGTGTTTCAGGTTGTTTGATTTGCGATTTTCTATTTAGAATTTCGTTTACTGCATTTTGTCCTCCTGGGTTTGAGACTCTTTGTGCTTTTATTGTCTTGTGTTCAGGTTTTAAGGCAGTTGGTGAAGGACTATCCTACATTGGCTTTGGGGGTAATTGTATTATTACTTTCTCTAAGATTTCATAACTACTTGTTTTCTTTCTAGCATGGTATGGTATTGGCCACATCTTGCAAGAACTCAGGCAAGTCTTGGAATGCGGAGCATGCATGTTTGTGATTTCATATGTTACATAAGAGAGATACAGAGCATTGTAGACCTTTTTTCCTCATCCTGTCCACTTTATGATTATGTATATTCTGTAAATGCATCATGATTGGCTAAAACATGAAGAAGCTTTATTTTATATTAGATTTTGCGAAAGACGGGCCAATATGCTTTCAGTTTGTTGCAAGTCACGTTTGCCATATTTGAAGCAAATCCAATTAAACAGATCAGAAGTTGCTGCAAGTCTGCAATCTGGATCAGGAACTTTTATTTTCCTCATCCTGTCCACTTGATGAGTGTTTACTAGAAAGTTCTTTTGGCAAGTGTCAGAATGCTATGGTCAATTGCAAGAGCTGCCATAGATAGATTTCAATGATATTTTTTGACTAATCTTACTTTCTTCTCAAGAGATTCGTGGTGCGGCCAATATCTTACAGGTTGGTACTGCTTTAAATGCTGAGGATGCCAGAAACGCAATGAATGCTGGAGCCAAATTCTTCATGAGTCCTGCTACTGTGAAGGTACTTTTAGTATTCTGAGATCTGCACAGGTTTTCTTTCAATTAGTATAGAGATAATAACTTAAAAGAGTTTTGTACTTTCCATTCCTATTTCTTCCTCTTTTAATTTCCTTTCGTTCTTTTTCTTCAACTAATTTTAAACATACTTTTTTTTTGTTTATTTCTCAGACGCATTGGCTTTACATCTGCCATGCTTTTTCTTTGTTTATTCTTACATGCTTACTTATCATCAGGACATTATGGACGATATTGTGAAGGATGAAATTCTATACATACCTGGTGTAATGACACCCACAGAAGTAAGCAACCTGTGAACTTAAACTGTCTTTCATTTCTTAAGCTCTAAGAATCCTTGTAGATGTACAAGTAAATGAAGAAGTTAAACTGCTCATCTTAGTGGCCACTGCTATTGTTTTGATATAGAGAATTTGGAGAGTTTAATTATTAGAAATTTGTGTTCTCCATTATTTATGTAAGAGTTAGACCATTTGAATCATATTTCCCTAAGGAGACTATTATGAGAACTTGTTTTTTTTGCAGATACTGTCTGCATATGATACTGGTGCTAAAATGGTCAAGGTGAGTGCTGTCACATTCTCATATTTAACAATGTTGGTAAAGGAGTTGGTTATGAGATAGAGATGTCATGTGCACAGCCTGCACACAAGTCTATATTTCAATATAAGAGTTCATGTGGTACTATATATGCTCCATTTCGCAAGGCCCTTGTTTGCTCACTTTAAGTACTCTTTATTGAATGAATGTTCTTAGTATGTACAGGCCAAGGATCACCTTATGGATTATATTTCTATCTTTTTTGGTGGATTAGGTTTATCCTGTTTCTGCATTAGGTGGTGTCCAATATATATCAGCACTCAAGAAGCCTTTCCCTCACATACCAATGGTTGCTTCTCAGGGCATCACGATAGGTTAGTAATATATGAACACCACCCCAATGCTGCTCTTAAAGATCAATTATTCAATTTTCATTCTCTGTCGTTAAGCTTGATAGTTCTTTTCCCCCCCATTTTAAAACAGGGATCATGACCTTTTATTTTGAATGAAAACTGTATGATAAAGTTGGAAAATGGTTAACACCTCCTAGATGTGGATATCAGTTAGATTGATATTTGATTCCATGAACCATATGCTTTATGCTTCTAGGAAAGAATAGTACTTAAGGACTATCATTTATCATAATTTTCGTAACTGAAGTGTTCGTTGAACAGAAAAATTTTACCATTACACATTGATAATGGCTCTTTAGTATTAACTGTCATAAAATCTTGGTTTAGGTCCAGTTGTACCATTTTCATTTCAAGCTTCTTGCTGCAGTTCTTGATTGGATAACATTTGTTTCAAATTTGATGCAGATTCTATAGGGGAGTATATATCTTCTGGAGCATCATCCGTTGTTTTATCAGATGCCATTTTTGATAAAGGGGCGATGACCCAGAGAAATTTCAATGTAATACATCAACTTGCAAGCCTTGCTGCTTTGGAGGGAAAAGAAGCTGTTGAACGGTGAGTAATAGCGCAGTCTGTCTCTAAAAATTGTCATTGTCATTGTCTTTTCGTGGTTGTTTCATTGTATAAACTGTTGGTTGCTAATCTATTCTCTCTCTTACATCTAGAGATTCTTTTGGGTCAACAACCTCTCATGTTAAAGCTTAGGATGTGACCTTTAATGTTGCGAAATCTCCTCGTGTTTTGCTGAAGGCTTTCCTTCCAAAAGTGTAATCAATATTCAGTAGTTGTAAGCTGTAGAATAAGTGGCAATTTTCCATCTTTTGTGTTGCATCTATCAATCATCATTCATGATTCGTTCATTTGGATAAGGGTCCTTCAGGAATCTCAAGGCTTATTTTCTATCCTGGTTTCATATTATTTTTCTTCAATTGAGTTTTCGTTTTATGCTGTCATTTACGCATCTCTATCTAGCAGTTAGGTTTCCTTGTGTGTTATAGTTCACCTATCCAGTTGTGTACATATTCCAGTTTGCAATGGAAGGTAAGGTCTTACATGCCCTGAGAAAATATTGCATATGATTGACACTGCTGCTATCTTTTGTTCTATTGCTGTCTGATGCAAGCAAATGCCATGCAGAAAAAGAAGTTGCACCACAAATTAATTGCTTCAGTAGAGCCTACAGATTGTATTCCTCAACATCTGTACTTGACTATCTCCGAAGCGTCTACAAGGTTCTGACGATGTTAAACTGTTGATGCAGCCAGCAAGGAAAAGATACTGACTGAGACTGGAAAATGAAGGTAAAACTCAACCCCTTCATCAGTTTTGTTTTGGTGTCGCCTTCGGTGCAACGCATTGGAAGTTCGAAATCTATGTCACTTACAATCAGATTGGTTCTTACCTGTGCTCCAAGATCTGTTGAATCCATAAATTTCCTTTTTATGCCTTTGTAAGAGCAGCAGATAGCTACCTTCTGCACCCTTCTCATGGTTTCAGCACTTCATTTCTTTTAAACCTATCCTTCTTTTCTCAATTTTACTTTTAGGATGGCAAGGCATGCCCTCCATAGAATTAAGGGTTGTCCTCAAGTTAAAGTGCTATGTGCTTTCTCTGCTTCCAGGTTTCTAGGATCTTGTTGAAAAGTTCTATATCATGTGAAAGAAAGGAAAAGATCAGAAGATTCATGCATAAAGGTAATCCATGCGTGAAGCTGCAACTTGCTGTGCTGAGAGCTTCCCAGGTGACCATGTCCAAGCCATAGGAGACAGGGAGGGGTGCGAAATAATTATTGAATCTTTTTTAGGTTTTCGTTTTGTATATCGTGGAGGGCAAATTATTTACGTAATCAGTAACTGTACCGACTAAATAATAATGTAGCCATTATTTTGCTTGAGTCCATTTTTAATTGAATATATTAACTTGATAAAATTTGATTAAATAATAATTAGTTTGTTTGGAAATATGGTTGTTTTTTAAAATATTTTTTATTTAAAAATATATTAAAATAATATATTTTTTATTTTTAAAAAATTATTTTTGATATTATTATAATTATATCAAAATAATTTAAAAACATCAAAAATATTAAAAATAAATAAATAAATAAATAAAATTTAAATTTTTTTAAAAGTATTTTTAAAATGTAAAAACAATTACAAATGATCAAGTTAAACCTTTTTAATTAATCTAAATAATTATTTTTTAAAAATAAAATAATATTCTTCTAATAAAAATGATTAATTTAGTAATTATACTTTTCAAATTAGTTTTTGTATTGGGATCCGACAACGATGACTAATCAAGCCAATTATGTGAATATATGTACTTATTATTTTCTTTTCAACTATTTAATTAAATATTCTAGTATTGGTTGTTAGTTTATAAATTGATTTACCGACTTCACTTCTTGTTTTGTAGTGTGATGATTAAGGATTTAAAATCTGCACAGCAGGTCTCGAGTTTGATTCAGGGCATGTATTTTTTATAAAAGTCTGAGATAATCAGAGTTTTACTCACTCATCTAAACCCATAAAATATATTTTTTAAAAAATAAGATTTCTCGAATAAAAAAAAAAGTTCTTGTCTCGTCCGTCAATGAAAAATCATCAAATCACAACAATACATGTGGCAGTACGATTTTAAAGCAAAAAAAAATATTGCTAAAATAATACCCCCTTCCCCTTTTCTGTTAAAAATAAAATAAAAATATTCAATGGCAGTACGATTTTACAGCGATTCTGACAGCTTATTTAGATAATTTGCCTGCTTTCCCCGTTATATGCATGCTATTTTTAAAATAAAAAAATAAAAAAAATAAATGGAAAAAAAATAATCTACTTATTATTATATATCATATATAAATACTTATTATTATAATTGTCAAATCTAATTAGAAAACCAACTTAAAAAAACTCTATTTATTAAATTATCCATATGGATCATATGATAAATTATTATTTTATCAAGATATTATTGATTTTTAAAAAGAAAAGTTATTAAAATTGACTTAATCAATTTAGATATTATTAATAAACAAATTAATTAGACCAAATCAATAGAGATTTAATGAATTAATATTATTTTTAATTCAATTTAAAACCGGACTTGAATAATAAATGTTTCAAATTAATTTATAAGACTGAATTGAGTGTAAAAAACTATATTTATTGCAACAATAATAATTAAAATTATATAATTATTTGCATATTTTTATTTTTAATATTAACGGGTTTAATTCTATCAAAAAAATCCTTTTTTTTGAAGTATCCTTTTCAAATCTCATAAATCAAATAATTGAATTTCTTTTAAAACTGTTTTCAGAAGAATCATATTTACTTAAATTAGCATCGGTAAGAGATATTAAAAAAAAAACATAACGTAAGTACCGGGACTGAAGTGGTTGAATTAAATACAGTCTAATTACACCTGGCGTCCGAGATAGAACATTAAAAAAACAGGGAGAAGGAATCCTTAAAATGAAACCAGAAAAGGAGAAAGGTTATTAACACAACACAACACACGGACAAACAGAGCAAACAACATCGAAGAAACTCTTATAATTCTCAAATCAACGTCAAAATCAACAGTCCCTCAGCTTTTCTTCTTTAAGGTTTGTTACCAGATCCGTCCGTTCTTTTTTTTCCTCTTTTTCTCAGATCTTGAATGCATTGAGAAATCAATGTAGTTTGTGAAAGCCTGGTTTTTGTTTTATGGGGTTGGTCTGTTTTGATCTCTCTTTTTTTTTAGTTTGGTTCGATTTTGAGAGATCTAATTGTATCTTATCTGGGTTTTTTATTCTATGCTCATTTCTTGCCTGTAAAATTCTTCTTCTTCTTCTTCTTCTTTTATTATGGAGCGGTCAGGAATTCGAGGTGGGGTTTCATTTCTTATGGTTTGTGGGTATTTAGAAACTTCATTTCTTGTCCATTCAAGGAGAAAACAGAAGATCTCATTTTTATTTGTTGTTTTGCATTAAGCATGTGGGATGGTGTATGGATTTGTGTTTGAATTAATTCTGTTTCCAATTTTTGTTATTATTTGCATACTGTTGTCGTTTACAATAAATTTGTTCTTTTATTAATCGGTTATGCAATTTGGAGAACTGTATTATGGCATTTGATTTGCATTCTGCCTGTAGGGTCATAATGAAAATGCCTTCAATCCTGCTCTTTTGAAAAAAAAAATTTCTTTTATGTTTGCTCATTAAATCAGCATGTGAAATATCTTGTTTTGTTTTGGGGTTTGGTTGATCCTATTCTTGATAGGGAATCAATGAATTGCAGGACTGTGTTATTCTCTTTCGATTTTTTTCTTTCCTCAGTTTCAAATTTGTGTGACTTAGCCTTGTAAGTTTCAAATGTGTGATGAATGCATTATACCACCTGGACTTTCAGTTTACGATTCAACTCTCTCTTTTTGTCTGTATATGTTTTTCCCTTAAATGGTGGGTACGTAGTTAATGAGATACAGTTCATTCTTATGTAATACAGAGCATGCTGCATGCTTTTTAGGTGATTTTGTCTTGAGATTGTTACACATAATGTCCATGCAGAATGGGATTTTAAAAGTGTTATGAACCTTCTGATCCTAGAAAACGTCCGAAAAAACTCGCCTTAGCACCCCCCGAATTCCTTTCAATAGGTTATTGAGTTTTCCTATAAGATTAAATGAATGTTTTTTGAGGAAATTGCATATGGCATTCCTGTCTATAGTGATTGTGAATCAATTCTCTCTCACATTCTTTGCAGCTGATCATGAATATGGTGTTAATTTGGACAATGATGCATTGAATATGTGCATTTATGCTATACTTTATCTAGAAGTAAGAAATGGTTTTTATTTTTTGCAGGACAGTATCTTATTGTAATCCAGAGAGATGTCTCCTGCATCAAAATCCAAGACCAAGTCCAAGGACAAGACCTTTGTAAAGTCTGCTAAAGAACAACAGAAGGCGTCTATTAAGCCTTCTGGATCAACCAATACTGTAAGCGGGAGTCCAGTGAATGCTTATAATCCAATCTCTGGGACTTTTCATGCACTAGAAATACCATCAGCTGCTGCTTTCCCACCCCCAGCTACTGCTTTCCCACCCCTCCATGACAATGGTCGATTCAGAAATATAGATGACCCAGACGAGCATTCTAGTAGCCCACATGGAACGCTTTCTGAGTATGATTCAGTTTCCAACAATGGGAGCTGCTCTGGTGAGTCAGAAGACATAAAAGAGAAAGCCAATTCTACTCGGCAAGAAACAGTACCTGGTTTAGACAGTGACAAACGTGAGAAGATCCGCCTGAAGAATGAGAAAAAGCACCAGCGTCAGAGAGAGAAGAGAGCTCAAGAGTTGCATGAGCGTTGCATTGGGTATCTAAGGTCAAGAAAACTAGAAAGACTTTCGGAACAGCTTGTGGCAATGGGTTTTTCTCACGAGCGGGCAACCCTGGCCCTTATGTTGAATGAGGGCAGGGTGGAAGAATCAGTAAACTGGCTTTTTGAGGGAAGTGAAGAGGAAGCTCAAAGCAAGGACACTAAGCTTGGAAGTGGTGGTAACCTAAATATTGATATAAGTGAGGAGCTTGCTCAAATCTCAGCTTTGGAGATGAGATACAAATGCTCAAAGCAGGAGGTTGAAAGAGCTGTGGTTGCTTGTGAAGGGGATCTAGTGAAGGCAGAAGAGACCTTGCATGCACAAAAGCAGGGACTACCTACGACTCCACCAAGACCAGAATATACTGCTGACACCAATAACCTGAGGAGACTGCATGAAAAGCCTGTACCTGTACCTGTACCTGCAGCTTCAGTTACAGCACAACAGAGAATAAACGAACCGGATTTCAACTACAAAACAGCAATTCCAGTGCCAACATATTCAGAACCTGGGAGTAGAAACTTACAACCTCTGAATCAGCCCAAGTCACTAGCAGACAAGAGGTGGGGCACAACAGGATCAAGCCCTGCCTTTCCATCATCTATGGTACCATCCATCCAAGTAGCACCTCCATCAACAAAATTTGATGTCCGGCTTGGTTTTGCTGGAAATGAGGGGAAAAATTTGCAGCAGATAGTGAGGGAACCAGTAATAATGATGCAGCGCCCTCAAGCTATAAATGCCAAACAAAATACAGTGCCTAGTGCAAGCACCACACCTGTAACATCTGGATGGTATTCAAATAATGTTTCAGGAGTGGAAAATATGCGGCCAAATGTTAAGTTGCTTCCAAATCAGAGCACTGGAAACTTTGTTCTTGTAAATCAGAGCTCAGAACAATTTTACAATCCAGTGTCACGTAAAGAAAATTCATTCCTGTTTAGTGGCCCAGCTACATCAAATAGACAGGGAGGTACAAGATCTTCTTCATTTACGGTTCCATCTCAGTTGCAAGGTTCATATGGTAAAACAACTGCGTCTTTGCCTTCACTAGCAGCACCATCCTCACTTGGTTTATTCACTGGTTGGGGCGCAGCAGGAACTTTAGGATCTCCACATGTTGATTGGGATACAGGAAGCTTGATGCCAGAATTTGATTACACCAGTATCGATTGGACTTTGGATTCAAACCTGTTATCCTCCAAGTCAAATGGGTTGTGGTTGGGTCTCACCTCATTGCTTAGGAACACATCTATCACAAGAACTAGCGGTACAAATAGTTCCTTCCTGTCAGGGTTACGGGACAGTGGAATGGCTAAAGAAACATTATCCTCAGCTGGCACGAGCGAGTGGACCTCTCCTTTCGCAGGAAAGGACATGTTTAGTTTGCCGAGGCAGTTTGTAACTTCTCCGTCTCCTTACGACTAGGGATAGGACTTTGGAAAAGGAGAAAATGCAGGCAATGAGGCTGGTGTAGTTGGTGTATGGATGCATTTTCGTACTTGTTTCTGGTTTATCATTGGTAAATGCATCTATTAGTTTCTGCTTCAATGACTTGTGCCTTTTCTTTCTCATTACATGCTTGCTGGATAGAACTTGTGGGCTATCAACAAGATTTGCAGAGACGGCAGCAGCTTGCGGCCTGCTTTTTTTGCCTAAACGATTGACCTGTTCACCTACATTTGCTTGAAAAAAAGAAGGGATCAATTTAAACTCGGAATTAATGACCTAAGGGCTTTCGTAAAATGAATAACTGGATGCAAACGAGAAGAAAATATAGTGCCAAAATAAAGAAAAAATTAATGAAAATCTTGGCCATCTCAGTTACAAAAACTGTGGGCTTTATAAGATGAGTATAGGACTTACATTAATTGAGATTAAAAGGAATACAAGAAGATATATATATATATATATAAAGTTAAGAAACCCTAGATGCCATATAATTTTCAGAAGAAGAGAAAGAAAACAATCTCTTTATTAATAATGCATGTATCCTGGAAAAAGAAGGAATTGCAGAAAAGAAAAAACCTTAAGCAGACCCAAAGCCAAGAATTTAAATCATCGATACCAGATTAATTAATGCATGTATCCTTGGCTTTGATACGTAGAATCAGCTTTTTTGTTCTTCGTGTACAATTACTTGGTGTTAAACCCTTAGCTATGTCTTCATGCGAGCAATCTTTATTGTAAAGAGCGTGTACTTCATTCCCATGGAAGTAGAGTATTTCATCGAGTCCAGGTAATTATAAATAGCATCGAAGCCAATGCCTCGCCATGAAGCAAAGTAGGTTTGAGTGTATTCATGCGAGATTTCTTTCTCGGAGACCGTCGGGATCAATAAGCAAACCTACTTACCTAAGCCAACACCTCAAGGAGGATACTGAGCACTGGATCAATAAGCAAATCTTTTTTTTTTGTCGGTGGGGAAGAAATCAAGACCTTAAATTCCTAATGATTTGTCTGCCACAATTGTTTGATAGAATATTTAAATATCTTAAGTTCCTTATAATTTGTCTTACTACTACAATTACTTGATATAGAATAAAAAATATTTTAATGTCTTCACAATTTGTCTTAATAGTACAATTATTTATTAATAGAAACGAACCATATATAATAATACTTTGAATTTCTTATAATTTTGTTATTTCTTATCATAATGCAAGTAGCATTATTTTTACCTTTGTCTTCTTCGTAGCTTAGTTATGATCTCAAGCTTCTTTAATTAATTTATGTTCTTGCATGACTTGTACGTATAGGAGTCTTTTTCTTCTTCTTCTTTTAGACTTGTTAATGCATTTTGATATTATTTTGGTTGCAAGTTTCACCTATTAAAAAAAAATCACAACAACATGATTTTGACTAAATTATTTTTAAAAATAAGTAATGGGTTGATGGCCGGACTGAATTAAATCAGGTTTTTGATCAAGTTAGCCGAGTTTATTTTATCTAATTTTTTCTTTGACCCGAATAAATTCAATCTCGGGAGTTTTAAGAAATATGACATTAAGACTGATGATAGAAATAGAAATGTTTTGCCGTGCCTTCATTCATTTGACAGCTGATATATATACAAGAATGTGGAGAGTCTTTCGGCTACAATTTTGCTAACCCAATCAGCTGAGTATCTCCTAAAATACAAATGCTATAAATGAAAGATTTATTTACATATTCTAATACACCCCCGTAGTCGAAACTGGAGGTGGTCGAATGTTGAGACTATTTCTAAAATCATCAAATAGTTGCAGTGGAAGTCCCTTAATGAAGATGTCAGCAATCTGATAACATGAAGGGACATGGAGAACTCAAACTTGACCATGAGCGACTTTCTCTCTTACAAAATGTATATCCATCTCAATATGCTTAGTGCGTTGATGTTGAACTGGGTTACCGGATAAATACACCGCACTGACATTCTCACAATATACTAAAGTGGCTTTCGGAATAGGACAATGTAGCTCCAAGATTAAGTTTCGAATCCAACAAGATTCAGAAACTACATTAGCTACCTCACGATACTCAGCCTCAGCGCTAGACCTGGACAAGGTCGGCTGTCTTTTTGCAGACCAAGAGATTAAGTTGTCCTCAAGATATACACAATAACCCGAAGTCGACCGTCTGGTGTCTGGACATCCACCCCAGTCGGCGTCGGTGTAGGAAATGAGTTTATGAACTGAAGAGTGATAAAGGTGGAGACCAAAGTTGACAGTACCTTTAATGTAGTGAATGATACGCTTCAAAGCAGACATGTGTTGACTAAAGAGATACTGAGTTTTGCTTTCGTGTCCACCAGTGTAGGAGATGGGTTAGAAGAAGACATACCGGCCCACTCAATGATTTCCTCGGCATATTTCTTTTGGGAAAGAAAAAGACCTCCTGAATGTCTTGTAACAGAGATGCCCAAAAAATAACTTAGGGGACCCAAATCTTTCATAGCAAACTCAGAACCAAGCTTAGATATGATGGATTGACGAAGAGCGGCTGAAGATGCAGTAAGAATAATGTCATCCACGTAAAGAAGAATATATGCCATATCGTTGCCCTGACGATAAATGAATAAAGAATGATCTGAAATACTGTGAGAGAAACCCAATGTAGCCACATAATTCGCGAAACGTTGGTACCAAGCACGAGGGGCTTGCTTAAGCCCATAAAGGGACTTCTTAAGCAAGCAAACATAATCTGGGTGTTCTGAACTTCGGAAGCCAGGAGGTTGATGCATATAAACTGTTTCCTTGAGATTCCCATGCAAAAAAGCATTCTTTACATCCAACTGATGAAGACACCAAGATTTAGATAAAGCAATACTTAGTACCATTCGAATAGTGGTTGGTTTGACCACCGGACTAAAGGTCGCACCACAATCGATACCCGTTTGCTGACCTACACCATCACCGACAAGGCAGGCTTTATACCGCTCAAAGGAACCATCAGATTTCTTCTTATGCTTGAAAATCCACAAACTTCGAATGATATTAGCATTAAATGGACGGGGTACCAAGTCCCACGTCTTATTTTCAATAAGAGCATCATATTCGTCTTTCATGGCCATTTTCCAATTATGATCATGGAATGCATTAAGGGGATTTATGGGCAATGGAGAAATGGAGTTATCGGATGAGGTATGAAGATTAAGGATTTGACGGGGCTTAAAAATACCATGTTGGGATCTTGTTGTCATTTGTGGAGAGTGAGGTGGACGGTCAAGTGGAATGGCGTGGGATGTATCCATTGGAGGAGGTGGACTGTGTGAATTTGGTTGATCGGTGGGAGAAGGAGATATGGGTCGTGGTGAGGAGTTGGATGGGCTGGGCAGCGTCCAGTTAGGGGAAGCGGATTGGTGCGGGGAGAGGTCCCTAACTGGAGAAGTAAGAATTGGGGTGATGAGTGGTGTTTGTTGGGCCTGTATAGGAGGTATAGTTTGGGCTGATGGATCAACGAGTGGGGTGGGATAGACTTGGGCTTCAAATGGATTTGGTTGATCAGGTGAGTGAAGGAGAGGTGTAATTCCTGCATCCAAAAAATCATAAGTAGGAGATCGAGGAGCATGTAATTTAGAAAAGGGGAATGTATGTTCATCAAAAGTCACATACCTGGAAATAAGTATTTTACGACTTGATAAATCATAACACTTATAACCTCTATGATTAGATGGATACCCAAAAAAAAACACATGGTGTTGATCGAGCTTGCAATTTATTTCTAGAAGTAGACGGAAGAAGAGGATAGCATAAACACCCAAAAACTCAAAGGTGAGAGTAGGTCCGGTCTTTTTGATAGAGAATTTTTGTGGGTGGTTAGAAAGCAAGCTTTTTGTTGGGGAGTATGTTAAGAAGATAGGTGGTCATTTGAAGTGTATGATGCCAAAAGGAGGATGGTAGAGAGGCATGAGCGAGGAGAGTGCGGATGATATTATTGATGGTATGAATTTTTCTCTCGGCTTTTCCATTTTGAGGAGATGTATGAGGGTAAGAGAATCGAAAAGTCATTCCATTTCATTGATAAAATTTGTGAAATGGTCCATTATCATACTCCCCATCATTGTCACATTAGAAACATTTGATTTCCCTTTCAAATTGTGCCTTAACATGAGTACGAAATGATAGAAAAATGGAATGCACTTAAGATTTAGTGGCAATTGGAGAGGTCCATAGAAAATTCATGAAATCATCAAGAAACAAAACATAATAGCGATGACCACCCGAGCTAAGAGTAGGTGATGACCAAATATCACTATGCACAATATCAAAAGGCAAAGAGGTATATAAGAGAGAGTTATAAAAAGGTAATTTAACTTACTTCCCAAGAGGACATGAATGATAAACAAAATTATCTTGAAATTCATTGCAAACAATTAAATTGTTTTTACGAAGAGAGCTTAAAACAGGAGCTCCTGGGTGTCCTAAACGACTATGCCATAATTCAGAAGACAAAACGGTAAAAGTTGATGGTGGTGAGATTCCAATGGGTGGTCTTGTGGTAACTGGATATAGGTCACCTAAGTTGTTACATCTCAGTAAAGGCATCCCCGTTTGAAAATCCTTCACAGAAAAACCGAAAGGTTCAAATTCAACAGAAACATCATTATCAATGGTAAATTTCCTCACAGAGACAAGATTTTTAATCAATTTTGGGGCATGCAAGACATTATTCAAAGAGAAAGAAGGGTTGGGGTTAGGTTGTAATGCGTTTCCACAACCAATAATTGGAATAGTATGACCACTACCAACAGTAATATTATGATTGTTGCTCATATTGAAATAAGATGTAAGATTACCTCCGTTTGCAGTCATGTGAGATGTGGCTCCGGTGTCCATATACCATTGATCGTCAGGAGGAGTAATTGAGAGTGTATGCATAGCTGCTTGAATGTCGGTTGGAGCATAAAATGACTGGGCCTGCTGCGGTGTAGAGGCTGTCATGTGGGCCTGTTGTGGCCTGGGCCCAAGAAGGCCTGTCTGACGTTGAGAGTTGGGCTGGTGAGACAAGTGGTTTGCCGTTGGGTATGGGCATGGGGGCGTAGCCCAAGGTTGCCACGGCCCAACCCAAGGAGGAAAAGACCATTGTTGCTGTTGTGAGGACATTGGCTGCCAGGGTATAGTGTACTGTTGCTGGTGCAACTGACCTCCACGGCCACCACCCTTTCCTCTGCCTTTGCTACTACGGGCACCACTGCCACCTCCTCTGCTATTACGGGTGGTGGAGCTTCGGTTGGAAGTGTGATTGGGACGGTGGTGGAATGGATTTCCAGCTATGTGGCCATTGAAATGGGCGACTGGAGAGACAAAGAAGGCAGAGTTGGAGGAGGTCTAGGCATCCTTTTTCGTCCTTGCCGTCTCCTCCAAAACCAGCATAGACCGTGCTTTGTAAAAGGGGGGAAGAGAATCACCATGATGAATCTGGGAACCAACACTAGCATAGGCATCAGTTAAACCCGAAACAAGTTGAAGAACCAACCTTTCATTTGTTACAGGAGATCCAACATTTGACAACTGATCCGAAAGGGACTTAAGATGTTGACAGTAGGATGAGGCATCTGCAAAATGCTCCATTTGAACCTTTGAAAATTCTTGTTCGAGATAGAGAGCCCCAGAGTTTTTATTATCCGAGAAAATATCCCTCAATCTGTTCCATGCAAATGCAGCGGTGGAGTCACGTTCAAGGATGGTGTTGAGAAGATCTTCAGAGATAGTGCCGTAAATCTGGAACAATGGCATCAACACGGGACCAGAGGTCAGGGTCCGTGTCTTGAAGAGATGTGTCCTGCTTCATCGCTGCTGCTGAGGGAGGAATGATATGATCAAGAACTTGATAAGCCCTAGCGTGGATTTTAAATAGCTTCGACCACGTAATGTATTGACCCTTTTCAATGTCTAAGGTGACTTTGATGAAGGTGTTGATGTTGGATACTGCAAGAGCAGGATGAGAGGGATGAGATCTGGGAGGTTGTCTGGGAGGAGGAGGAGAAGAGGGAGAGTTTGTTGGGTCGGATGTGTGCTCAGTCATGGTGTTTTTGGTGAGGTAGTTTTGAGATGGGAAATGGGAGATGGTAGAAAGATAGAGCTGCTGGAACGACAACTAGGGTTAGAAGGAGGAGATAGCCTAGATGCGCTCTGATACCATGATAGAAATAGAAATGTTTTGTCGTGCCTTCATTCATTTGACAGCTGATATATATACAAGAATGTGGAGAGCCTTTCGGCTACAATTTTGTTAACCCAATTAGCCGAGTATCTCCTAAAATACAAATGCTATAAATGAAAGATTTATTTACATATTATAATAACTGATACCTTCTTACTCAAGATCTTTCATCAAATCCAGGAGCCATAAGTCCATCAAGCAATTTATCATCAGACATTCTGCTACTCTGGGAGGAATCATTTCTTGAACCTGATTCTTTCTGAAATCCTGGAGCCAAAGTTCCATTAAGCTGCTTCTCATCAGGCCCGCTAGTATGCGGCAAGGAATTATTTTTTGAACTAGTTCCATCGCCAAAGGAATCATTCCTTGAACCTGATTCTATCCAAAATCCTGGAGCCAAAGTTCCATTAAGCTGTTTGTTGGTCCCTCTAGTATGTGGCAAGGAATTATTTTCCGAGCTAGTTCCATTGCCAAATCCAGGAGGCAAATTCCTATTATGCAGTCTTTCATTAGGAATGATGGCAGGTGGTGAAGAATCATTTTTCAAATCTGTAAACGGTGAAAGGCAAAAGGAAAGGATAAATGAATCAGGAACAAGGACAATGATCAAGAAAAAACCTGACTGTATCGGGAAAAAAAACTCAAGTACTCGAACTCAAGTTGGAAGGAATGGTCTAGGGATCATGGTTTCCTTAAACATTCATCGTTTAAAGGTCATTGTACGAAAGTTATAATCTAAAATGAAAATATTTTTTTTATATTTAATTTTATGTCGGGCCAGGACGCGTCCACGCCCAACTCTACATTGGGTTATAGGACGTCCGCGCCCAACCCTCTGTTGGGTCAGGGATGAGACCGTACCCAACTCCATGTTGGCCTATAACGTGTTCGTCCCTAACTATTCTTGGGTACAGTCACAAGCTGAACCCAACTCCTCTTGGGCTCAGTGTGTGAGTTGAACCCAACGCTTCTCAGGTTCAGTGCATAGCTAAAAGGTAACTCCACACTGAACCTCCCATACTCTAGGTCTGGGTTAGTAATTATACTACCCATCACATCTTATTAAATACGAACAAGCAGTAAAATAATATTGTCTTACTAATACAAAATTACATTTCTACCCCTTCTATATTGTACGAAGCACGTCAAGTCAGTTAATATAAAAGAGGACGAGAATATACAGAAAGGGGTTCGAAATCTTATACTTTGAGACATAAACACATTACTTCTTCTTCTACCTGAATTCTATATCTTCTTTCCCTTTCTCTTTTCTATTTTCATAAAAACTCATTAATATCTTCATTAATGTCTTTTTGTCATATAAAAATACCTCATACTGACTTGATATTTGGAGGATTCCTCATCAACACCTCTAGGAGTCTCTAAGAGACTTTGTGCAACTATTTATTCAAGAAGAGATTCGCACCGCCTGAGGAGATTCATTAAATATGAAATCAATGCAATTTTGAAGTGAAGGTCATAGAACACATTATAAATGATGTATAAGAATTTCTAGAAATAATCATTACAGAATATTTCCTATGATATTTATATCCTCATCAGTATCTTACCAACGTTCAATGTTGTAGTTAATCCTCCAGTAAAATCAAATGACTGATTCTGATACATGATCAAGATTATGAGAGACACATGCAAAGCCGTGGAACACACAAATTCCCACCTGCAAACAGAAGGGAAATTATTATTTTTTAATGGGCAATTTTGAGACATGAAATCATTTATATTTACTAATAAAATAATCACTATAATTTATTAAAAAAATAAGTACTGCAAAATCATAAAAAAGAACATACAGAGCAGTAATCCTTCAGAGTTTGGAGGAAACATATCTAAAAGATAAGTCAATAGAGTTTTTCCTGAGCACCATTGTACAAGAAAACAAGTTAATATTAAAGAACACATTCAAGGAATCAAAATCTATTTTGTAACAACTGTTTGAAACTTGGATTTGTGTAATAATTCTTCCACTCAATCTTTCTGCATAAACTGAAAGAAACCTCTCAGTCTTAACTTTTTTTTTTTTACTTTTTGAATAATCCTGCAGAACAGTTTGCTTTCAAAAGTTATAGAGCCAAATAAGATTAAAACTAGCGTAGGGTGTTGGGTTCTCCAGAAATTAGAATCTGGCAAATTTAGCTATATAAAGAACTAAAAACAACTTCCTACTTGAAATTTCTTTCCTTGAGACTCTTTCTTTGGCTTGCCAACATATCAGTGTATTTATTTCAAGAAATCCCTTCTTTAAACAGGAATAAATACCTGCCCCCACATGAAACTTAAAGATTAAGATGGAGACAATATTTTCCCAGAAAAAGGAATTTATATATTCAGTTCCCTCTTACATATATAGGTCTAGATTAATTAAAAGGGTAGAGATTTTAATCAGAACTTACTGCATTTTAATTGCCTCAAAAATTAATTTGAAGTGCATTATGCTCTGCATAAATGAAGACAAGTCATAATAATGCAATTGAATTTTGTGCTGTAACTGAAGAGCACTACACCATAGATTGGAGGCTTTAGATCTTTTATGTTCTTGAATTATAAAATGGGAATAGCATGTTTTCTCTTCCAATTCTTAAATCCCTGCCCGCCAGTCTCAGGGTCTATATCTAAGACTTGAAGGGAAATTTTTTAAAGAAATTATCAAGCACTTGGAATGTATTGCTTCTTCTACTCAAGTTTCAAATCTGAATCCTGAGCTTACCTTTAGCGATGTCAAGTTGGAGATGTGACTGTGTGCTGTGAAAAATCGATGTAGTTATTAAACTTGGTTTAACTTGTATCTTGTTTAATTTTAAATTGTTTTAGAAGTTAATCCAAGATAAACTTAAATAACCTCGTGAACTATTTAAAACTTAAATAAAATCTTATCCATATTTTATTTTTAATTTTTATCTAAAATAACATTGTTTCATATAAAAAAAAAAAAAGTGTTCAAGTTGTTCTAATTTTTTCAACTTTTTTTTTATTCGAGGATAAGGGTATTCTTGAACCAGTTTGAGTGTAAACTGAAACCAAATCTTTTCCCGGCAATCTTAAAAGTACACTCCTCATATCGGCAGAGTGCATTTAGATGAATTCAATGAATTCTTCTAAGTGCTAGTCTCAAGGTTTTGATTTAGAAAATTAAGGAAATTGAGCAAAGCTCCTTGACCGTCAAACCATTATCGTAAGACTGTTACACACAAGTCATATTGCATACCTCCAAATTGAAGATTATCAGGAAAATGAAGAATATGACCCCTGCCTAGCTAGCTGTGCCTGGGGATTTCCTTTGCTGGTATACGAGACCGTACTATTTTGGCAGAGGAAGAAATGTGTTTACAATTCTGACAAAAAAAAAGAAGAAATTGATAGAGAATTGAGGGTATGATGGAAAATATTTGTTGATGTAGGAAATGAAAAAACCAATCAAGTTTTTACTGATAATTGCAGCAGCAATTCTCCATGTTCATCATGTTAATATATTCAAGCCAAAACTAGAGTACCAAGAAACATATATGGTAACACATCAAACCAGCTTTAATCCGTTCTTTCGATCCTCGCAATGCATTGTATTAGGAACAAGAGTAGCAGCATTGACTTCAATCCTTGTCTTGCAATCATAACTCAAAGGAAAATGACAACATGGCTCCATTGATATGGCTCGCTGACAAGCTGGATTTTTATTCCCCATCCGCCAAATCCATGGCTTCAAACCTGCTAAACCATGAGCAACATAGCCAAAAGTAGACCAAGTGCTTGTCACCAGTACATCACACAAACTAAGTAGATATATATCCGCCCATGCCTTCATGTTGTGCGTATTATCTCCAAAATGTTGGTACTCTTCGTGGCTTGGTTGGTAAACACTAATGACTTCACCTGTCACAGTTGGTCTAGTCCAATACATGTTTTTCATATTCTCATAGTACTCGGAATGCAAGGATGTTATTAGAATAGCTTTTGAAGTCTGATTTCTTGATGGAGGAGGGGCAGGTTCTTGTGTATCTGCTACTTCTGGCAGGAGTTTTTCCTTCAAGACACAGTCTAAAATTTGATCCATAACAGTTTGAAAAGGAGTGGTCTTATCATGATATACTCTTATTTGGAGCCCAATCCTCTCATCTGCCTTGGCTAGATAAGCCTGGTAGAACCTAGTGATCAGTCCCCATACCTGATTTGAGGGGTGGAAAAGATAGTGGCCTAAATGGTAGAACACAGTTTCCTTTTCTGGGAACAATTTGCTTATCTCTCGATTGAAAGATGGGATCATGAATAAAGAAGGGACAAAATATTGATCTGATAGAAGTATCAACCAAGGAATTTTTTGGAGAAGAGCCTGGTTTTCATCACAGAAAGCTAATTGATCATAACCACCGAGAGCTAGATTAAGATCAAGATATGGTTCTGGTGGCTCCATTGAAGTGTTGGTAATACTTTTGTTTAGCACGCTGCCAAAGCTGTGGGCATATCCATGTTTAGACCTGCCAAAATGATTCCTGAGGGGAAAGTCCTCGGGTAACAGCCATGATGTATTTAGAAATGGCTCGCAAAAGAGATTGGCCATATCAGTTTTATGATTAACAAGTAGGACTCGGTTTGTAAGGAGAGCATAAAGAAATGTCGCAGCCATGCTTAGCATCCTGTTTCCTAAGCCATTAGCAGGAATCCAGACAATGTATTTACACCCTCCACTGCTACCATGGCTAGATTTGAGTCTTTTAAGGGCTTTGTGGTATGATTTGGAATGAGGTCCACAACGTTTATGGATATCTTCGTACCTACGTAGTTTTGAAAGGAGATAGGAAGAGGGCTTATGGAGTGAAGTTTTGCGAAATAGGAAAGACTGGTACCTACTTGCGCAAGATCTTTCATCAAATCCAGGAGCCAGAAGTCCATCGAGCAATTTATTTTCATCAGGCATTCTGTTACCCTGAGAGGAATCATTTCTTGAACCTGATTCTTTCTGAAATCCTGGATCCAAAGTTTCATTAAGTTGCTTGACATCAGGCCTGCTGGTATTCAGCAAGGAATCATTTTGTGAATAATTTCTTGAACCTGATTCTTTCTGAAATCCTGGAGCCGAAGTTCCATTAAGCTGCTTCTCATCAGGCCCGCTGGTTTGCGGCAAGGAATTGTTTTTTGAACTAGTTACATTTCCGAAGGAAGCATTCCTTGAACCTGATTCTATCCAAAATCCTGGAGCCATGGTTCCATTAAGCTGCTTATCAGTCCAGCTAGTATGCCTCAAGGAATTATTTTCTGAACTAGTTCCATTGCCAAATCCAGGAGGCAAATTCCCATTATGCAGTCTTCCATCAGGAATGATGGCAGGAGGTGAAGAATCATTTTTCGAATCTGTAAACGGTGAAAGGAAAAGGAAAGGATAAATGAATCAGAAATAAGGACCACGATCAAGAAAAAAGCTGACGCGCGGTATCAGTACAAAAAACTTGGAACTCAAGCTGAAGGAATGGTCTTGATGTCTTACCAACATTCAATGCTGTAACATTTCGAGATTTTTCAGCTTTAGCTAACCCTCCAGTTAGATGAAACAACTGATTCTGATACACAATCAAGATCATGAGAGACACAGGCAAAGCAACGGAACACGCAAATAACAATGTTGTGTATCTCTTGGAACCAAGCCCTAATTTATCCTTCGCTACTTCAAAAATTTCCATGATTTCCTGTCTGAGCTTCACCAGAAATCTCAACCCTCAAACAGAAGGTGCTTGTAAAACGTAACGTTGGAAAATTATTTGTCCTTGGCAAGTACCGTAGATAAAAGAAAGGCGGCGATTCAAATCAAGATGTCTCTGAAACATCAAACTTCCAAAGAGTTTTTGCTGGAGTGATCATTGATATTAAATTAGTGCGGAAACAAGAACATGAATCTCTTGACTCAATCATCCTTGGCAAACAAAACGTATGAAAACAGCAGGTTAATTATGATGGTGACTATACGTGCAATGATTGACATAAAAATTAATTTGTCAAGTTCTGGACTAGGAACATAAAGAATTTCCAACAATATCCTTCTCATGTGCCGATTCATATACTTTTAGTTTTAGGTGGTCCAGCAGCTACACTTGGACAACGCATACATGTATGATAAGTAAATTAAACCCCACATTAAACAACAGAAATCTGGTGAAATCAAGTTATGGCTTACATGCTCAAAAGCCATACCATGGATCATACAAGGACCGATCCACTTGTTATCTAGTATTCATATCTCCATAACAAAAGGATGAGTGCAAGTCAACTATAACATGATAAATATTATGATCAACAAGATTCTACCAACTTAACAGCAGGAGTTTAAGAAACAAGGCATGAAAAGAGATCGAAGAAGAAACGTTAAGACAAGAGATGTACGTTGTGTTAAGGGAAGTCAAATAGCATACCTAGCTCCAAGTTGAAGATTGGCAAGAAAACCGAGGATATGAACTCTGCCTAGCGGTGCCTTAGGATTTGCTGTCATATTATATCTCTTTGCTGGTGATGTTGCTTTCTATATCCTCTACTCGTGGACTTGAACTTTGTTCTGTTTTTCTCTCCGGCCCCTTGCTTCCTTCCTCCCTTTAGCTTCCTAGGACCTGCTGGGTGTTTTAAGATATTTCCTGGGTTATTAAAAAAAGTCGTCATTAATTAACGGGTGATGTCTGATTTTTTTAAGTGTTTTTTCTTAATAAAAATATATTTTAATAATTTTATTTTATTTTATTTACATTAATACATGAAAATCATTCAAAAACACCAATTAAACATTTTTTTCAAGTAAAATATATTATAAAATAATATAAAAATACTTTTAAAATATCATCTAATAGTTTAAATTATTGAGTCAAGAAAAGTTTTTGATGCTGAAATTTTATTGTTTATATTTTAATATTAAATTATTTTTAAAAATTTATGTAATAGAAGAAGGCTGAAATGGTTATTTGATAAAATATAAAACATGTTTTTAAAATGTCTGTAAAAACAAAAATTATTACACCCAGGAAGAGCTTACAAAATTTATTCGAGAAGAACTCTCAAGCCATGCACATGTTTTTTTTGCTATGGGCAGAAGCTCGTGATGGGATGATCATTGCAAGAGAACAAACGAGAACGTCAGTGGCTGTCCTGTTTGTTCAGTTCTCTTCCGTCGATATCAACTCATGGGACGGGACCCCACATATTTATTATCTCATACGATACGAGTTGCAGGGTGTTTGTTTGACACCTACTTCTTCTGTTTTTTAAGAACATTCTTTATTTTAAAAATATTAAATTTAATATTTTTTTAATATCATGGATGGAAGCGCGTGTATCAAGTCGCGTCTGATGCTTTTGGTCAGTGCATGCATTGGCTTATTCTACTCTTTAAGAGAAGGGGACCCACAAAAATTAATTGAAGGGCGTCCACTCCATTCCTAGGAGCGTTAGAAGAAAAATGTCGGTTGTGGGCCTGTAACCTTCTTTTTATTCTTTTTATTTTTTTTTAACTTTAAAATAATATTTTTTTTATATTTGTAGATTATTTTAATATGTTAATATAAAAAATAATTTTAAAAAAATAAAAAAAAATAATTTTAATATATTTTTAAATAAAAAATACTTTAAAAACAACGATAATTTCGACCAGCCCATGTCGTCTCTTCTATTGGCCTCTGGCCTTTCATTTGGGGTTGCATGCATGGTTTTGTATGAGATATACATGGCTACATTCTGCCATAAAATCCCAAAAACTCTGACCTTGATCAACACCAATGGAGTGCCTGCTTGGCAACGAAGATCTTGGTCAGTTTTATGACGACCATGTGTTCGAGAGAAGATCTTGGTTTTCAATTTGAGAGAACCAAAGAAAAATAATGTAACTACCATCAATTGTTTATGAATAATTAATGATGCTGCAACATGGTTGCCTGTTACCGAGGCTACATTTTCATGTCCATTCATTTTTTTATATAAAATAAAAATTGATTTTAAATTAAAAACAAAATTTAAAAAATATATATTATTAATACATTTACAAATAAAAAATATTTTAAAAAACAATTTTCATCGTTATACCAAACACCCCCTTTCAATCAAGATCGTTGTTTTAATGTCTTCACAATTTGTCTTAATAGTACAATTATTTATTAATAGAAACGAACCATATATAATAATACTTTGAATTTCTTGTAATTTTGTTATTTCTTATCATAATGCAAGTAGCATTATTTTTGCCTTTGTCTTCTTCGTAGCTTAGTTATGATCTCAAGCTTCTTTAATTAATTTATGTTCATGCATGACTTGTACGTATAGGAGAAACATGTAACCATCATCAATTGTTTATGAATAATTAATGGTGCTACAACATGGTTGCCTATTACTAAGGCTACATTTAGTGCTGGAGCAGCGTGTCACCACCGTTTCTCCTTTTTTTATATAAAATAAAAATTTATTGTAAATTAATATTTTTATATCGTTTCATATGCTAATATTAAAAACAAATTTAAAAAAAATATTAATACATTTATAAATAAAAAATACTTAAAAAAACAATTTTATGATGTAACAAACACCCCCTTTTTAACCAGCTTCATTTTCAACTACTTGTGATCCTCACAGTGCTTTACAGGAATAAGGGCACCGGCACAGTCTTTCTTCTATACCTGACAGTCATGAGCAAGATGAAAAAGCTCCAGTCATGGCTTTGTTGACTTGGATCCAGAATCTTTTTTTCCACGCTCTGAGCTCACACAAAATCCATGGCTTCAATCCTCCGACCTTGAGCCACATAGACAAAGGTAGGCCAAGTGCTAGCCATCAACATGTCATTCAGACTAGGGAGTTTTATTTCAGCCTAGACCTTCACATTGTGCACATCATCCCCATTCACTATACGCATCACACAAGAATTTCAAACCGCTATGAGTGATGGAACTGGTAAATTTGATTGACACTATTTAAAAGAAAAATTGGCATGCAAACAAACAGGAAGCTTTATATGTGCCACTAACAAACTACATTCTATGAGCATGACTACGATACGCACGCCTCGACAACCTATTCCTCAGGCATGCATAACTTGCTAAGATACAAAATAAAAATATTTTGGTATACTTTCATCTCCTAGAACTAGATATATGAAAAGATACCTGAGATGAAATGAGCAATGTGTAAATCACAAGCCTGAGTTTCTTGAAGAGAGTTTGTCCCCAAGCATTGTGATCTTCCAGCAATCAATTTGAAATACAAAAACGGACAACTTTTTGGGCACAACTGCAAATACAATAAGAAAAGGAGATTTTAGTGTTGTAGTGTAAACACTACAATCAGATAGAGACTTAAAATCACAGATAAATACTGTCAGCCTTCGATTGCTTATGTTTCATACTTCCTGTGATTAACAGATGTGCTTAAAAATGTCACAAGAAAACTTCGTGGTTCCATTTGGCAGGAGACACTGCCCCTCTTTTTAACTTAAAATTTCAACATTCTGTTATTAAAGCCAGTTCAAGTAGCTGGCCATCTCAATCAGATAAAATGTATTGCTCTGTAATGAGATGGAAGGTAGAAACCAAACAGGAAACTATTTCACACCAAGAATAATACTCTGTAGCAGTAATCATCTATACCAAAAATTATACTATGGGCCATCATACTACAAGTAAATACAATGCAAGGTATCATCTCATGTATATGCATTATTCACCTACCAATGTCAAGTAAACCAGGTTTAGGTGTGGAGTAATGAATAGATCACCTTTCAATTTGTTGTCTTGTGTGATTATCCCAAATGTTTCTGCAGTTTCACGAATCATAATACCACTAATTCCAGTGAATGATTTTATCTTACAGTCAGCAACTGCAAGCAAACAGTTTTAGAGGTTACTATTGGAGCAAATATGACAACCTGAGCACAGAGCACAACTCTCGATACTATGGTACGGAGAGCAGAAAAACTAGAATAGTGAACCGCTTCAAAGCAGCTGAACATTTTAATATGCAAAAGAACTGCTCTTGCAAACCTCATAAATGATGGCCTCTAAAGTTCCATGGAAACACTAAATCTGAAAAGACACTTTAGAAGAGAGTATGACCTAGAATAGCAGCGCCATGTAGATCTGCACTCAGAAGACATTTGGGCAACTCGTTCCTCCTGCAAGATGGAATCAAAGCATGGTCAAAGGATCCCCAAACCTAATAACAAGTGAAAGAATTGTGTGATTGCTCATTCATGAAACTAAAAAGAATGGTGATCTTACCCAGTTTTCTTGAGAAGCTGCATCATATAGTCTTTCCATATCTCATGCATTGGCTTATAAACATCAAATCTGCAATGCAGATCAAACTATAATAAAGTTTTTAAGAGTGGAAAGGACGGTTCAAACTAGAGTAATTGTAAAAAAAAAAAAAAAATTGAACCAATTAATTATGGCATGCGTCTCTTAATTTGTAACAACTAATAGAGTATAGCAAAAAGGTTAACAAAAATTGGACAATGGCAACACGATGGGTCCAGAAAGAAGCCAGAGAAGCTAAAAATATGGGAGTGGCAATTAGCAGATGTGAAACTGAAATTGACTACCAAAAACAGGTTTGAATGTGACACAGTAAAAAATGCTTGCACTAAGATATAATGAATCAACCTTTGTATTTTTATTTTTTTTTATGAAGTGTTTGGCCGCGCAGTCCATGTTTGAAATTGAAATTGTCAAAATCAGCATCTTTTTCTCCGATTTAAACAGAGGATAGAAGAGAGCATGATCAAGAATATTCTTTCTTCACAGAATCGGGTGGGAAATTATTTCAACCAGAAAAAAGGCATTAAGTTCTTCAAATAGAGGAGCAATGTGCCACAAGCAAATGTATGGATATAACATTTAACCATAATGCAAGTGCGGATTTAAAAAAAGCAAACGCAAACAGAAACCAAATCCACAAGGAGTATCCAACTCACTTTTGGAGATCTTGAGGCAAATTAAACATCCCAAGTTTTTTATGTTGCTTCATAGACATGTGCCTTCTCGAATGCTTTGGGTTGGATTGTGAAGCTCTAGTCTGAGAACCAGTAGATTTGCTTGGTACATAATTATCAAGAAGGATCCAGTTATCAATCTTTATGTTTCTGGATCCCTGCATGTACTTCTGAGATGCATCACCGTGCTGAAAAAGCTCGTGCAAAATCTTGTCGACCACACTCCCCTTTTTACTCTCGAACTGCACAATACCATGCAAATATGAAACCCAATAAGCTCATAATAAAGAACTTACCTAAGGAAACTTTAACAGTCATAGTTCAGACAACAATAAAGCAAGCACCTTGACGCCAGTCGTCAACAGGTTTTCGTGTACATCTTGGGGGAGCTGTGAATATGCTAAGCCATTTTCTTCTGGATCTATTCATGAAGATTACGCACAGTAATTACAATCTGACCAAATTGCAAGAACTACACATTTTCTATCAAACCAAATAGAAATCACATAACCAAGGCACGATTTAGTAGTCACTAAACAATAAAATCAAAACTGATAAGGCACAATTTACCTTGAGATGGAGTGTATCCGAAGAAAAAAGAACTCCCTACAAGCAAGCAAACAAAAATAAATGAAGCACCCACTAATTATCAAAAATCAAAATCATTAACACAACATCCGGAAGCACAAGCAAAAAAGAGACAATAACCTTTCTTCGACAAGTTACTGGAAGGAGTCTTCGGTGCATCCGCTCGATGCAATGAAGTAGAGGCTGCATTGTTATTTTCTTTCCTATGTCCCTCATGATGTGTTACTTTGTGTTTCTTTTGCTGTTGTTGAACCAACTCAGCTTTTGCAACAGCAAACCTTCTCTCCAATGCATCCATTGTCCTTTTCCTTTGATCCGTCTCCATTGCTGCAAAAATTTGATAAACAAAGAAAAGGAAATCTGAATGTGTTTGAGCGAGTTTGTTGTTCTGAAACCATCAGAAGCAATTTTAAGCAAGCTTGTGTGTTTGACACCATCACAACCATCTAAAAAAATCAACCCAAAAAAAACATAAACAAATTGTGAAAATTAGCAAGCACATATCCATAAACAAATTGATCAGAAATATAACTATGAGATCCCAAAAAAAAAGAGAAACCCACAAAGAAATTCAGAATAGAAGTATAAACCCTGAAATCTCGAAGCCCAATCTTTATTTGCTAAATCTTATTGTGGTTATTATGATTAATTTGGCAACACAGTCACTCAAGGTGATTTTACACTCTTATATTTTAGGAGAGAGATAAATTCACCTCAAACTCAAGGTGGCGGCGTGAAGGAGGCTGTGGGAGGAGGAGATGGCAGCTGAGGCTGGTGGCGAAGGTGTCTGTGCTTTCCTCCGGCTTGAACTGCGAGAGGCGGTGGAGAGAGGGAGCGAGAAGGAAACTGTGGTTGAAGGGGAAGAGAAGTCTCTGGTGCTTTGATTTATATGGGGCCATTTCAATCTTTTCCCAATTTCAATAGTTGTTTCAGGCTAAATTATAAAACACACCTCGAACTTAGCGAAAAATCAAACATCCCCCCGAACTAAAAAATCCCAAATTCTGAACCATGAATTATATTTATAAGACTCGAAGAGTTGGTCAGGTCAGCTCTTAAATCAGTGGATTACAAAAATAGAGTTATTTTGGGGTTCTTAAATGAAAAGATGACATTTCAGAATAAATTCAATGTGAAGGGTGGTATTTTCAAAGTTGAAGTACAAGGGTTGATTCAATCAATTTCCAAAACTAAGGGACCTTCCAATTAATTTACCCATTTCAAAAACAGGGGGAAAACAAGAGGAGGAGAAAGAGATGTATTTACAGCAAGGGTCTGAATTAATAGAAAATTGAAGGTGTGGTAGAAACTCTTTGTTGATGCAAGAAATGAAAAAAATCAATCAAAAATTGTCTCTGGTAATCACAGCTACAGTTGTCCATGTTCATCAAACCAGCTTCAATCCGTTCTTACGATCCTCGCAATGCATTGTATTAGGAACAACAGTAGCAGCATTGACTTCAATCCTTGTCTTACAATCATAACTCAAAGGAAAATGACAACATGGCTCCATTGATATGGCTCGCTGACAAGCTGGATTTACCTTCCCTGGTTTGCGCAAAATCCATGGCTTCCAACCTGCTAAACCATGAGCAACATAGCCAAAGGTAGACCAAGCTAGTCACCAGTGCATCACACAAACTAAGAAGATATTTTTCAGCCCATGCCTTCATGTTGTGCATTTTATCTCCAACATGTTGCTACTCCTCGTGGCTTGGTTGGTAAACACCAATGACTTCACCTGTCACGGTTGGTTTTGTCCAATACATGTTATGCATCTTCTGATAGTATTATCGGGAATATAGGGATGTTAATAGAATAGCTTTTGATGTCTGGTTTCTTGAGGGAGAAGGGATAGGTTCTTGTGTATCTACTGCTTCTGGCAGGAGCTTTTCCTTCAGGACACAAGCTAAAATCTGATCCATAACAGTTTGGAATATTGGAGTGGTCTTATCGTGAAATACTCTTATTTGGAGCCCAATCCTGTCATCTGCCTTGGCTAGATAAGCCTGGTAGAACCTTGTGATCAGTCCCCCGACCTGATTTGAAGGGGTGGCAAAGATAGTGACCCAAATGGTAGACCACACTTTCCTTTTCTGGGAACAATTTGCTTATTTCTTGGTTGAAAGATGTTATCATGAATAAAGAAGGGACAAAATATTGATCTGATAGAAGTATCAACCACGGAATGTTTTGGAGAAGAGCTTGGTTTTGATCACAGAATGCTAAATGGTCAAGATCATAGTCACTGTGTGCTAGATTAGGATAGAGAAATGATTCTGGTGACTCCTTTGAAGTGTTGGTAATGTTCGTTAGCATGCTTCCAAAACTGCTGGCATATCTTACCTCAGGACTAAAATTCCTGCGGGGAAAATCCGTAGGCAACAACCATGATGTATTGGGAAATGCCTCGCAAAAGAGATCAGTCATGTTAGCTTCATGTTTAACAAGTAGGACTCGGTTTGTGAGGAGAGCATAAAGAAATGTCGCAGCCATGCTTAGCATCCTGTTTCCTAAGCCATTAGCAGGTATCCAGACAACGTATTTACAGTTGGTGCTTCCACTGTGCATAGACTTGAGTCTTTTTATGGTTCTATCGTAGGATTTGGTGTAAGGTCCGCAGAAAGAAGATAGGGAGAGGGCTTATGGGGCGACGTCTTGCTATACGACTTGAAAGTGATTCTCTAACATAAGTTACAGCTTGTTAGATGTAGCAGAGGGTCTGTGTCTTGAGCATACAGACACTTAAGTTTCTCAAAATCCAGTCACAAATGTGTGAGAAAGTTTACATCAGAAACAAAGTAATCTTTTTCTTTCATTCCTACCCTGTATCTGTATGATTCTTTGATGCAACTTGCAAGCAATGGTTACAAAAATATGCATAAATAATTTTGTAACTTCATTCATGAGCCAGAAAGAACAATGGACATAGTTGATAGTACACATGGATAAAGAAATCAGTGCTTAGAAAAGTTTGCATGGTCTCATTGAAAACTCTGTATTTAAATTTTAGTTACGAGAAAGCTAGAGTTTATATTTTTTTTCTTACACCTGCTTTCGCAAAAGCTACTAAATTTCCCTTGAGTTTTGGGTGTCAGCCTGATCATCCTACTTTGTCTAAGAATCTTTCATTCAAGTCCTTGAAAAATGCAGCAGCAGACCAATATTTTTATTTTCAGATTGTACGTTTACATCTAGTATTGATGAGAGCATAAAATGATGCAGAAATTAGTAATTTCTATCAAAAAGAAAAATGTAATGGAGGGATCACAGCCACATGGAGAGTAAGGTAAAGGGGCAGAAAAGCACATTTGAAAAATGGATTTTTGATAGCAAAATATTGAAGATGATCAGATTATTACAAGATGAATCACTAATTATTTCAGCTACTAAAAATGCTTAATCATTAACAAGCTTTATTCCCGTGCTTGCATCCTCACACTGCCTGATATGAGGAACTGGGGAAACAGTGTCAAGTCTCCGTCTGGTACCTGCATTTTGGTAATAATTAGGAGGAAAATGAAAACATGGCTCCATAGAAACGGCTCGTGGACACGGCTGGTCATTCGTTTGGCCACCGGTAGGAACATATAGAATCCATGGTTTCAATCCTCCTAGACCTTGAGCTACATAGCCAAAAGTAGACCAAGAACTAGTCACCAAAACATCACTCAAACTTAGGATGTTTATTTCAGCCCATGCCTTGATGTTGTGGATGTTGTTCCCAAATTGTTGAGCCTCTTCATGACTTGGCTGGTAAACCCCAATAACATCACCATTTACAGTTGGTCTCATCCAATACACGTTCTTTATGCTTTCGTAGTATTCTGGATATAATGATGCTATTGTAATAGCTCTTGAGGTCTTGTTTTTTGATGGAGGAGCTATATGTTTTTCCTCGTCTACTTGAGGCAGCAGCTTTTCTTTTTGAACGCAGCCTAGTATCTGCTCCAGAACAACTTTAATTGGACTCGCTTTTCTATTGAATACTCTTACTTGAAGACCAATTCTCTGCTCTGCACTGGCCAGGTAAGACTGATAGAATCTGGTGATTAGTCCCCAGGCTTGATTTGAAGGGTGGAAAAGATAGCGAACCAAGTGGTGAAAAACAGTCTCCTTATCAGGAAATAATTTGTCTAGTTCTTGCTGGAAAGATGGGATCAAGAAGAGGTAAGGCGCAAAGTATTGGTCTGACTTCAGAATCAACCAAGGGACGTTTTGGAGAAAACCCTGGTTTTGATCCTGGTAAAAAAGCTTCTCATATTCATCATAGTTGAAAGATAGATATAGATAAAGAAATGGCGGTGGCTGCGACACAGTTGAGATGTTCATGTTGTTATTCTTTAGCAGCTGCCCATAACTGTGAACATTTCCTGATTGCAAGCCGTAGAATTGATTACTGAGAGGGAAATCCATGGGCAGTAACCATGATGTATTTGGAAACGGCTCACAGAAGATATTAGCCATGTCAGTTCCATGATCGACAAGTAGGACTCTGTTAGTGAGGACAGCATACAGAAATGATGAAGCCATGCTAATAATCCTATTCCCCAAGCCATTAGCGGGCGTCCAAACAACGTAATTGCAGTCTGTAGTACCATTGATATGGCTAGAACTCAATTCTTTCAGGGTTCTATTGTAGGATTCAGTGTGAGGTCCGCAGCGCTTATGAAGCTCTTCGTATTTACGCAGCTTCGATGCAAGATAGGAAGAGGGCTTATGAGGTGAAACTCTGCGACACAAGCTCGATTGGTACCTGCTTATGCAGGATTCTTCATCAAATCCTGGAGCCAGAAGTCCACCAAGCAATTTATCAACAACCACCCTTTCAGGGTGAGATGAATGTTTGTCTTCCGACTCTGAAACCCAGAAGACGAAAAGAGATTACAAACTAGGAAGATTCAAATTCTCTGGTTTTTTGTCTGAGAACTATAGAATATAAAGGTGTTGAAAAGTAAGCTGTGAGCAATGGATTTATCTGTACCTGAGGCTCTACTAACATTTCCAGCCATTTCTCCAGTGACATGAGCTTTGGCAAATTCCCCAATTAGATCAAAAGTTGAGCTTCTGTAAGCCACGGAGAGCATGTACAGCAGAAAGAAAGCTATCAAAAATGAAACCACCATTTTTGGAAACCTATTTGAACCAAATCCTAATATTTCCATTCGAGAAACTCCCATGATTTCTACCTGCCTAATCTTCGGTGCTAGCAATCTTCCCCTGTAAACACAGTCAACTGCACAATCACGTATATGCTACATTAGGCTGACAACTCGTCATTTCAAGAATGTTAACAACATTTCTCTACTTGATTGGCACCTAGAAGAGATTAAAGAAGAAGAAAATTTATCTTGGGAAAAAAGATGAGCAGACAGAGATGTACCTGTGATCAAACAAGAAGACTAGCAGTAAACTGTCCTGGTTAGGCTACCCATTTTCTATTTTGAAAAAAAAAACGCACGCAAGTCTCCCTTGGACAATTCAAAGATCAACCAACTAGCCTGCCTCAAGTCTATTTGTGTATTTGTTCATCAAGGTGGCGTCACCTATATATACTTGAGGGACCTTTCACTTTGCTAGGTTGTGGTCGCCACCGTAATAGTGTGGTCCAGTTCGGAAATAAATTCGGAAAAAAAATAAAGTTATTGGATCATTTGACCAATTCACAGGTAATTAAAAGTCAACTCAGATTAATTTTTTATTAAAATAGAATTGTTTTATTTTAAAAAAAAATAATATTTAATATTAAACCCATTATGCTATAACAGTTATGATATAAACAAGTTAAATAACCATTTTTTATTGCAAGAAGGAGGCACGTAGTCTCTTCATAATCTCAGATTATGCAGAAATTATTACATAGCTGGCTGAAGATTATATTTTAATTATGATTACATGACATGCTAATATGTATGTTAGACAAATAATATAAAATTATATTTAACAACTTTAAATTTTAGATTGAATTTATTTTTTGATATAAATTTATTAATTAAATAATCATGAGAGGTACATATTATAAAACAATATAAAAAAAATTCTACTTGAGAGGTACATATTATAAAATAATATAAATTATTTTTAAGACTTTATTTAACGACTTAAATAAATAAATCGATTATAGTCGTTTGACAAAGTCAAACTAGATGTTGCTTGGTACCAACGGGTCAGCAGCCCCCTGGAATTTAGGGTGTTTGTACGGCGGGTCGTCGTATATGATTTCATTCATACTGTTGAATGAATTTCGACACACATCTCAAGACGTATAAATAAAATGATTACATACGAAATACCGTATTCATACGCACCTCGATAAATTTATTAGAAGATTTGTGGAATTTCTGCAATTCAAATCGATTGCTTGGCGATGCATCAAATTGTAGCTTAATACAAGGGGCATGCAGTTCCCAATTATGTGAGAGGCAGACTACTTGTCGCCGTCGATCATGGTAGACGAGGCCAAAACACATAAAGTCATTGTAGCGTAAAAAACTCCACCACCTAGATTATATTCAAAGAATTAGGGTTTTCTAGCTTTATTATCCAAAACACTAATTCTCCTTGAGGTTTTACGTTGCTCGTAGAGACAAGTAACTATTCATTGTAATGGTGAAGGTACGAAACTGACCTTGCAAGAAAAAACCCATTGGCTTGGGCATGGGAGGAAAGAATGTATTCTTACGGTGATATAATTGTTTTTAATATATTGTGTGGGGTTAAATTTGTCTTTTT
Organism: Populus nigra; assembly: GCF_951802175.1. Lineage (NCBI taxonomy): Eukaryota > Viridiplantae > Streptophyta > Magnoliopsida > Malpighiales > Salicaceae > Populus > Populus nigra. The sequence goes on along the minus strand of NC_084852.1, from coordinate 47,764,618 downwards.
ACCTTTTCTATGCACAGTAAAATAGCTACTGTAGCCTTGGATTAGAATATTTTGTATGCTTTAGTTTAGATTAAGGGGTGTTTAGGTACTTTTTTTTATTGGGTATAATGCAATTACTTTCACGCTTTTAAAAATAAAAAAAAACTCTCTTGTGGGGTTGTTTTGGTTATTTTTTATTGGTTTTGTTGTAGATTTTGAGGTTGTTCAAGGGTGTTATTGTAATTATCATGTATTTAATATTATTTTTAAAAAAAATTCTCTAGCGCGTGGATGACCCTCGCTCCATTTAAGTGACGCGTGCAGGGTTATTTGGCCACTAAAAACAGCCTTTTATGGTAGTGATTAGAAGATCTCAACACCCTCTACACGATGGTGAAGTTGTTTATTTATTGAGATTCAATTGTCATTGTTTGTTTTTGTTGGTTATATTACGTTTTTCAAACAAAAAAATAAACGATGCAAATATTATAATATCCTTAAAAGAAAGGAAAAATATAGCTTGCTCTAGAGGGTTTTTTAGTTATTTTTTAGTTATTTTGTATTTGGTTGCACAGTATAATTGTAATTATTGCCAAACCCTTATGGCCAAAATTGTTTAGGCTATGAAGGAGTGGCTTTTTTTATAAATTCATTTTTAATATATAATATAATTACTTTCGTGTTCTTATATCTTAAATTTTATATGTTGTCATCTAAGTGTTTTTTTTTACCTTTTATTATAGTTTTTGCGTTAAAAACAATGTAAATGAGGGTTAGCTTGATCTTTTTGGAGATATAAAACATTTTTTTTAAAAAAATAATATCAGACGTATTGACGAACGCGCCATGATGCATTTAAACAACACGTGACACATGATATGGTGGCCAAAAATGACATACCATTGTGTCACCAACTTTAGCGAGTAGAGACACTTCAATTGGAGCGGCGCGTGTATGGCGATTCTCGGCAATTTAGCTACGATTGAGTTGTTTTTCTTTCCCTTTTTTTCTCTCTTTGGCGACCTCAAGATGCACGCTGGCCAAGCACATGAAAAAAAATGCATCCTTCCATTTTATTTTCATTTTAGTTACAGTCCATGTTCTTTTGATCAATCTTCGATTGTTTGAAATATTTTTTTGATTAATTTTTATTTTTAATTTCATCCATTTAGATTAAGTTTTGTTTGATTTTTACATTAAATTTGGCCCTCGTTATTTTAGTTGCTATTTTTTCCTTTTCAATTCTAGCCCTTGAAATATAATTTGATTTGGTTTTTATATTAAATGTTGTTCTCGTTCTTTTAATTAGTATTTTTTTTCAATTTCATCCCCTGATAATTTATTTAGTTTGATTTTTATATTAGATCTAATTCTTATTCTTTTAATTGTTATTTTTTATATTATTTTCCCAGTTGATTCTTGTTTTGTAATTTAATCTCTCGTCATTTTATCCTTTTTAAAAATCAGGTTTCATGATTTTCTTTATTTTCCTTTTATCGTGGGGTTATCTCGATTTCACAACCTAACCTATTGGGTTGACGTGTTGACTTGGGTGGGTTCAAGCCTTTTCCTAGCTTATTATTGTTATTTTTTTAATCCTTTACATCTCATGATTCAACATTGTTTTTTTTTAAATAAAAAAAATAGGTTTTGTTATTTTTTTTGTTTTACTTTTTGTCGCATTATCCTAGTCTAATAACCTGACCAGTAGGTTAGTTGAAAATAACTTATTTTTTTTGTATGGTTTTTTTTCTTTAAATTTAATCTTTCATATTTGGTTAGTTAAAAATTAAGTTTTAAGATTTTTTTTAAATTTATTGCTTCTGATCAAATATCTCGGGTCACATGATTAATGGGATAACATAGGTTGACATTAATTTTTTTTACTTATTTTTTTTGTTTTTATTATACAACATTTTTTTTAAAAAAAAAAACATGTTTTTGTGAATTGAAAATTATTTATTATTATTTTTTTATCTAACCCATGACCAAGCATAAGCATAGGATACATAACTATTGTAAAAGAAGTTGCAATCTGGTGTTGTAATCTATAATAAACTTTTTTACTATAGAAGATAGTACGATTACTCGTACATTATTCTGTTATCTTGTTAAACTGATTTTGTTTTGAAGTTTTAAAGCACATTTTATAATAAATTAAAACAGTAAAATGAGGACAAAATAATCTTTTCAATAAGATTTATTTACTATTAGTGTATTAATTAGGAACAAATCCATCTTTTACGTTTAGGACAAGGTAGCGTAATATCTAAATTAATACTAAACGAAACCAAGAATTTACTCTTTAACCGTCTTGAATTTATTTTATACAAAAAAGTCAAGAGGCCAAGCTGTGGTCACGTGAGATTTGGATTTTGATTTTGATTTGAATGATCTTGTTTAATTTGGGCAGTCAACATTTGACTCTTACCAATAATTGGATACAAATTCGACCCTCTGTTTCTCTTAATGTCATATAACTATTCCATTTGAAGTAATTTTTAATTAAAAATATATTAAAATAATTTTTAATTTTTTATATCAACATTAAGATCATTAAAAATTATTTAAAAATTATTAATTTAATTCTTTTTAAAGTAACAAATAAATTAAAAAACAAATATAAATGCAATACTAAATAGGCTTCAAGGAGAGAAAAAAAATCAAATTCTATTAAACTAGTATTATATTTAGTAGTGATTATTTTCAGTTCGGTTCAATTTTTATATAAAAAAATAACCAAACCAATTTTTTTTGAAAAAACCAAAACCGGTTCAAACTGATCGGTTTTAATTTGGTTTGTTTGGACACAAATCAGTTTGACTCGGTTTTTTTTTTTTCTAATTTCGCTTGTTTTTTGGGTTTCAGGCTTATAAAACCAAAACCAAACTGAACGGATCCTCTTATTTAAAATTTTAATCGATTTTTTTCTGGTTTAATTAATTTTTTAATTTTTTTTCTTACCCCTAATTATATTAAAATACGTATTTTAATAAGAAAAGACTTGTTAAAGAAATTGATCCTCTTGTTTTTCTTTTCGGCTTTGTAAATCTGAGATTTAATTAAAGGGAAAAGAAAATTAAGTTGTAAGGCTTAATTAGCACTATTGTTTATCATTTTAATTTGTATAATTCCTTGTAAAAATTTAGGTCGTTCATATATTTGAATTTCTATATTTTGATTTAATTTTTTAAGCCCTTTGTTAGGATTCAAACTCATAAAAAAAAGATATATAGCAAGTACACACACACTCAAGTATTCTAAACTCATTTATTGAATAAAAAAAGAAAAAAAAATGAATTCTATGATTTATAAAAAAAATAAATACTATTTTCTCTAAATAAATAAAAAAGGAAAAAAAGTGATAAACATTAAAATTTTTACTGTGCTTAAAGAATAATTAATAATATTTTATTAGTTATTCTATGATTTATATTAAAAAATAACATACATAAAGAAGTGAGATAAAATTAAATTCATGGTCTATGAAATATAATAAGAATATTTTTATTGCAAGTTTGGTTCTGGTTATAAAATGTTTTTATTTTTATTTTTTTAATTAAAAATATATTATCATATTAAAAATATATTTTTTAAATAAAAAATAATTTAAATAACAATTTAAGCTCACAATCATAACTTTTAAAATTTAATTCGGAAACCGAGATCTTAACCGAGTTTTACAAAGCAAAAAATTAAAGTTGTAATTGTCACGGTCAAATCCATCAAAATCAATAATCTAAAATTGAATTTGTACCCGGATACAAAATCAAGATAAAAAGACTAAGAACACTATGAAGATTGAATCTAGATCAGAAATTTAAAAGTACTATAAAGATTGAATCTCCTAGAAAAATAGGAAGTACCCCTGAGCAAAATCAAGATCAGGAAACTAAAAGGACTGTAAAGATTCAGACCTTTCTCATAAAAATTAACATACAGATGGTTAGATTATGAGGTTAAAGAGAACCACAAGAGAGATGGCAAGATATAGAGTTTCCTCCGGTTGATTGAGTCGGCGGGCAAGCAAACTCTCCAAGCCAATCTCCAAGACAGGGAGGGAGGGAGCAAGTTTTCAAGGGGAGGCGGCAGATTAACGAGCCAGTTTATTTCACCAATCTTGTGAGTTAGCTTCTTCTTTTTCTTCCATAAGAGAGAGGCAAAGAAGGATTTGCAGTGATTTACTTTAGTGAATGTCAAATACATGTATTTAAAGGAAAGAAAAAGAGGAATGAATAATGGAGATTTGAGAGGTAAATGGTGAGTGAATTTTTTATTTTATTTTATTGAAAGATGCTTATTATTATTTTTTTATATATTTTATAAAAAAAAATCAACCCAGATTAATCATTTTAATTTAGAGTCCGGGTCCTGACCCGGATGAACCATAGCACCGGATTCGAAAACTATGCCCGCAATGCCAACGCGCTCCCAAGAATTGCCCACGAAACTTCCACACCACAACTTCTCCCCCCTGTAAGCACCAAAACAGCCTTTCCTTTCAAGAAAGCTCTCCTCCTCCTCATCCTCCTCCTCCTCCTCTGTCATCTTCCACTATTACCTTTCCTCTTTCTCTCCAAAAACCCTAAAATCAATTCTATTCTATTCAATGGTTCCTCCACCACCAAACCACCAAGCAATCCAACAATTCCTCTCCTCCGTCCTCTCCCAACGCGGCCCTTCCGCCCTCCCTTACACGGAAGACACCAAATGGCTCATCCGTCAGCACCTCGTCTCCCTGACCTCCACTTTCCCTTCCCTCGAACCCAAAACTGCTACCTTCACTCACAACGACGGCCGCACCGTCAATCTTCTCCAAGCAGACGGCACCGTTCCTATGACTTTCGAATCTGTCACATATAACATCCCTGTTATAATCTGGCTCATCGAATCTTACCCTCGTCACCCTCCTTGTGTTTACGTCAATCCCACGCGCGACATGGTCATCAAAAGATCCCATTCTTTTGTTAATCCATCGGGCCTCGTTGCGGTCCCTTATTTGCAGAATTGGATCTACCCCAGTTCTAATTTGGTTGATTTGGCTCGCGAATTGAGCATGATTTTTGGGAGGGATCCTCCTCTTTTTTCTCAGCGTCCTCGCCCTAGCCCCAATCCCAGTTATCATCCGAATCAATCGAGTTTGACGAACCCGTCGACTTTTGGATCAGTGGGAAGTGGGTATCCGAGGCAGATGGTCAGGCCACCACAATATCCACCACCGTCGCCTCCGTACGGTGGTGGGGAGGGGAAGGCGGGAACGGAGGACGCGGCGGAGGTTTTTAAAAGGAATGTGATTAATAAGCTTGTGGAGAATGTTCATGGGGACATGTTGCTGCTGAGGAAAACGAGGGAGTCGGAGATGGAAAGCTTGTTTAGCGCTCAAGCTGTGTTGAGGAGGAGAGAGGAGGAGATTAATAAAGGGTTGAAAGAAATGAGAGATGAAATGGAAGGGTTGGAGTCGCAATTGCAAGTTGTTTTGATGAATACGGATGTTTTGGAGGCGTGGGTTAGGCAAAACGAGGGGAAGGTGAAAGGGGGTATGGAGGACATTGATGTGGATAAGGCTTTTGAGTGTGTGGATGTTTTGTCGAAGCAAATGTTGGAGTGTACGGCAGCGGATATGGCGATTGAGGATGTGGTTTATTCGTTAGATAAAGCGGTGCAAGAAGGGGCAATGCCGTTTGTTCAATATTTGAGGAACGTGAGGTTGCTGTCTAGAGAGCAGTTTTTTAACAGAGCTACCGCAGCGAAAGTTAGGGCTGCACAAATGCAGGCTCAGGTTGCTAGTATGGCTGCTAGGGCACCACGTTATGCTAGCTGAATGATTGTTTTGATGGTGATTTTGATACGGGGTTGTGGCATTTATGGAGATGTTGTAAGGGTCAATATATTTTGAGGTTAGATTCTTGTGAAGAACTATAGCATTTTATTCTCTCTCTCTGTGTCTGTGTTTTTTTTTTCTTGTGCTGATAGGGAAATAATTATCTTCTTGTTAATTATTATATGTTTTCTTTTATTAATTGATGTGTGGTATCCTTGGCACTCGCTTTTCAAGCTATAACATTTTCCATACAAATTCTGGTCGTAGAAACAGATGTTTTTCTTCTTCTATGATGTTTACTTCTGGCTGTTAAACAATGTATGCCTGTATCACTAGATATATATTGCAGTAACAACTAATAATTACCTTCATGCAAGTTGACAACGGCTACATGTGCAAATATATTAAAGAATGTGTGGCATCATTTTGCTTATTATTAAAGAATCCAGTGCATTTTCATGTTTTAGCTCTTCCTGTCAGTATTCCATGTTTGTGAATATTTATATACGTGTTTTGCTCGTAATGAAGCCATATTGTTGATTGCTAAATTCCCTTTTCATTCTTAACACGTACACACACACTTTCATGTTTGTGCGTTTATGTAATGGTGTCAAGCAGGCACATATGAGGACAAATGAATTTATTCTACCCAATTCCTAACAGGAGTTCCTGTTAAGCGAAACAATGATGAAAAAGAGAGAGGAAGGGAGAGGGAGAGGGTGTATCTATGTATATTGCTTTGGCTTTCCACTTGCTCTTGTATCAAACTTGAACTAGAAAGGTGTGGGAGTTTGAATTTTTTTTTTGATAGGGATTTTTTCATAATAGAAAATTATTTGAAGAAAACTTGGTACTTGGAAGGATATACCCTCTTTGACAGATAAGAGGAAACTCTCGCTTTAATATCTCAAACTTTTTATCTTTTTCAACATAGAAGTGCTTTTGAGGGAAAGTAGTCAAGTTTCTATGTTATTTAGATTGTTTATACCTTGTTAGGGAATGACAATTTTTGTTTTGATAAAGTGTTCTTTCTGTTATGGGTTTTCAATATTCCGTATTTTTTAATGAGCTTTTTTCACTTTATATGTGTTGCCACCTTGTTTTCTCTTAGTGAAACTTCTGCATTTGGGAAAAGAATAGGAAGTATAAGGCAGTAATGGACTTGCTACCTGGTAGATTAATTCGCTGCTTAGGTTATTCAGGGATTGATATGCAATGGATCTCACATTTTATAGTGGAAATACCTTTAGTGCTTTTGTTAGAGACAATGCTTGGTTAGATATGCTTCAATGCATATGCTTTTACTGCCTTTTGTATCATGTACTCGATTCATTTCCATCTTGGTGTGGAAAAAGAGTGTAGTGTGACAATTTGCTAACTAGGCAAATGCTTGTGAAACTGTAGAAGGCCTGATAGAAGGCATCATGGTGCAGATCAGATTTGTTGATCCATTGTTTTGGAATTGGGCCTGTTTAGATTTGTATTTACTGTTGTCTTGGGCTGAAATCCACAAAGGTGCTGGAATATTCAGATTGACGGAGAAAGGAATCTCAGAAATAGGTTTACTTCAGGACATATATGATGTGAAGCAGCCCCCCCGCCCCCCAAAAGTAACTGTTAAAGATACGTAGAAATTTAGTGAAGTTAGTATTTTAGAAGAATCACTCTGCTGATTTGCCCTTGAAATATTTATAATTTCTGTTTTGATGACATGGTCTCAGCTTCCAGTGCCAGGTTCGCTGAAGTAGACTTTAGCCAAAACATGGGGCTTCAAAGTCTGCATCCTCCAGTTGAAGTCTGGATGGTTTTGTACTTTGGTTCTTCCATAAAAAATGTTGCCATGTCTATTTGAGGGATGAAAGTCGTATTGTAGATTGCCAGATTCTTGGTTTTGGTCACACGTGTGTGCACATTCATGTGATCCATGTCAAGATGGGAGATGTAGAAATTCATGAATTTTAGGTGTATAGTTGATTGAAAAGGGGAAATTCATGGCAAGTGTTTAGTTTATAAAGAGACAATAGTCAGTTTCTGTTAATGCATATTTCAATAATGATATTTGTTGATGTGCGAGACACTTATTCTTGTCGGTGTTCTGTTCACAAGTGCAAAACACGCTTCCTCTGTCATGCCTAGCTCCCTGTAAAACTGTGAAAGGCCTGATTGAAGGCAACAAAGTGGTCATGAGATTTATTTTTTCTCCTACATGGAAGAGGCTCAGATCCAAGACCTGTTGATGAAAGGGAAACATGGGTGCTGAGCCACAAGGCTCATTGACTCAGATTTGTTGTTTCATTGTTTTCGATAATGGGAATGTCACATTTGCGTTTTGCAGGCCGGGCATTCTACATGAATATCCATTCACATCTGATAGAAGAAACTAGGAATTTGATTTACTTAAAGTGAAGATGTGACAATCAACCCCATTTAGATACTTCGAAGAAATCATTTAGCATATTACTCTGAACATTACATGGTATTCGTAGAAGAGTCTATTCTGCTGCGCTGTCCTTGAAAAGCTTACTATTTTTCTTCTTGAGAGGTGTAAGAAAGTTTCAATTCATTGGTGTAGTCATCTGTTATGGACTCTACTCAGAAGATCAGGCTTCAAGGTCTGTATTCTCCGATACAAGTGTACCGGTTCCGTTCCCCCGTAGACAATCCTGGTATTCCCATCTGAGGGATGGGCAGGAATGAATGCATCCTCATGAAAGAATTTATCTAATTTTGTTTCCTTTTTCTAGCCTGAATAGCAAGGGCTTCAATTTGTCCGTTGCAATCCACCAACCAACATTTCTTCCTTCCTGCTTCATTTCCCTGCTGTGAGCATGCAAGTCATTTGAAATGTGGCAGAGTTTGACTGTTTAGAAATATATTAAAATGTTTTTGTTTTAAAATTTATTTTTAATATCAGCATATTAAAATAATTAAATAGCATAAAAATTAATTTTTTTAAAAAAAATTAAAATTTTTAAAAGCATGGTCTGAGCATGTATGCTCAAGGTAGTGAGAATATAAACGATGTCTTCCTGTTATTTTACAAGTATAAAAATGTATTTTAATGCAATTTTAGAGAAAAATTATCATATATATATATATATATATATCTTTAATTGAATACATTTTTATTTTTATTTTTATTTTCTCTATTTTTTTCTATTAGTAAACAAACGTTACCAGGAAAAACTCAAAACAAATATGTAGTTGTTAAATGTAATTGACAATTTGACTTAAAAAATTTATGATTTAAATTTTGACTTGGCTTTGAAATATATTAGCTTTATATAATCTAAGTAAACTCAACCTTGTATCAATTTCAAAGAATTTTATTTGAATAAAAAATATAAAAAAGGTTACTTTAATAAAAATATTAACACCAACCTGATTCAATAACATATAAATTATTCAGACCTTTTTGGATGCAATTCTCTAGCCGCTAGCAACTTGACAAGTGTGTGTGTGTGGAATGCAAATTAAGTATATTGGTAATGTGGTATAAAGTTTTTTTTATACATAATTTTTAATTAAAAATATATTAAAAAAATTTAAAACTATAAAACATTTATTTTAATATTATTTTTAAAATAAAAAACATTTAAAAAAACACCCTGCAAGTAGATAATATTTATATTATGGTAATAATTACTTTTTTATTTTAATATTAAAATAATTTTTTAAAAAAAATAATTTTTTTTTAAAAAAATCAATGCCACCTCACCTCAAAAACAATGGTGGAAGAGAATGTCTGTTACAATCAAAAGGACCAAATTTGCATGTTCAATACTTTACAGAAATCGAACACCCACCCATTTGCCTTGGTTTTTAAGCTTTTTATACTTACAATCCCTAAATGTCTATTCTACCCTCCTCATTTAACCAAAATCACCACCTATCTTCACCCTCAAATCCCCCCCTCCCACCCTCCCTGATCTTGCCACATCATCATCTAACCACGCGACCCAAATCTGATCTCACGTGTCCCAATCAGAAACCATCGTGGCATTCTCGTAAATAATCACAAACACGCAGTCTCTTTTCAAAAACTGTACCGTCCCCTTTACTTCCTATGCCGGGATGCATTGTGGCGCTCTCCCTTCCATGCTGTCCTCTGCTGCCGTTGTAAAGGCTATTGAAAGAAAGAAAACCCGTTTGGGTGGTTTTAGCGTTAGATAACTCAATGAAGAAGGCAAGGAGAAAATTACCCTTCACTTTAGTCGATGAAGATGATGAAGGTTCACGTTTTTTTCTCTCATTTCTCGCTTCTTTTTGAAAATGGTTAATGGCTTGTTTGAGTTTTTTTTTGGTTTTGGTTTGCAGAGGAAGAAGTGGCAGTTAAGGAGAAAAGGGCCCAAAATGTTAGTGTAGACGATGATGGTAGGTTTTGTCTGTTGTTAACTTTCTAAAAGGTTTCAGCTTTGTGTTTTCTCTTTGAAAAGGGAGTGGCTTTCCTTTGAGTTTTGTTTTTCTTCTTATTTTTCTTTTCTGGGTTCTTACATGTGAAAAAGATGACGCCTTTTTCTTCAACTTTCACCGTGTTTTGTAACCCTAAATGATTTTTGATGATAGAATTCTCTGTTTTTAAAGTGCCTCTTCTTCTTCTTCAAAATCTCTTTTTGTGACGTTTTATTTCAAAATGGCTTTTCATTGATAGGTTTTTTTTATGTGGTTAGGTTTTCGAGAACTTGTGTATTGTATTTCCTTTTGTTTATTTAATAGTTTAAAGATATTTGTTTAGAGCCAAAAGTATATTTTATTCTCTTTTAGCTAAGGGTAAGGGTGACAATTTCGTTTCTTAGGTATTTTGTTTTTTTAATTAGAATAGAATGTTTAGTTTTTGGAGTATTTTAGTGTGTTGTTTCGGAGTTGTACTGTTTATATATATATATATATATATTCAATAAATATAATTTAAATTTAAGATAAATTAATTATAAATTATGCAATACAAACACAATGTAAAATAAAGATAATTTTAAAATTTAAAATATTTCTAAATAGTCAAGATTAAATAGATCTTTAACTTAAAGTAATTCAACTTAAATAAAATATTAAAATATTATGAAAGTAAAATGTTTTAACACAAATATTTTAAATATAAAGTTAGGTCAATGTTATCAAGGCTAATGGAATCTAAAACATTCCTTGTTTGCTTAAATTCCTACAAAGTATAAACATGAAAAAACCAACATGAATATAAACCATATATATTAGTGATAAATCTAATTTTAAAAAATTAATATAATTGTTAATGAAAATAGTAATAATAATGTTTAATATTATTATTAATATCATTGTTATTAGAAATAGTAATGAAAAAGAGTTTTTTTATAATTGAGTGATTTAATTAATTAAATTGAACAAAATTCAATTTGATTCAATGGCTTTTCAAGAACGGAACGGAATATATGGAATGAAACCGGAACGTTTCGGGCAGAATTTAGCCAAAAAATCCGGAACGGACCGAGATTTAAAATGAGATGAAATTTCTTCTGTTTTTTGAATTGATATAGAATGTTTCGGTCATTCCAAATAAAACAGAACATAATTGACAACCTTGCTTTTAGCCAAAGCTTTATCTCGTTGTCCCAGGAGATGATTGCCTATAATTTGTTTTATCTTATAATGTTTCTTTTGGTCTGATTTACAGAAGGCTTTCGTTTTCATGTTATTCTGCAACTTCCTGCTTTCTACAGTAGCATAATGACAGTGGTTTCTGCTTTTTGTTTAAGAGTATGAAATGATTGTTTTTTAAATAATATTTCGTGTTAAAATACATGTATGTCAATGATTTTTTTTTATTTTTTAAAAATTATTTTTATATCAACACATCAAAACGATTTAAAACATACAAATCATATTAAATTTTTTTTTTTAAAAAAGAATTTTTTCTAAAATAAAATGCTGCTGTGAGATGATGGCAATATCATTACCCTATTTATGTTCGTTGCTGTATTGTGGTTGCTGCATGTCGGGGTTTGTTGAACATATTTCATCCTTGTAGTTGTAGACCCAGCGCCTTTTACCATTTGACCATCAATATCAAGTAATGTTGGTTATTGGTATATTTTTTTTAGTAGCTTTATCATCACATCTGCTATGGAAGCACATTGAGTTGTTGTGATAATAAAAATGGTGTTTGTATTTTTTATTCTTGATGCAATTGCTGAAATGAAACTGTGCTGTTGGAAATGAATAGAGCTGTCTTTGAAGACGGTGCCTTTTTTCTGCTGTTGTGGTGGTTTTGGATAATCACTATCATGCTGTTCTTAGTTTTTGCCTTTTGTACTGATAATCGGAAATTACTTGTCGTGGACATGCAGAAGATGGTTTGGATAAGTTTGAGACTGATGGGTTTATAGTGGATTATAACGAGGAAGAAGTGGAAGGTGACTGTGATGGGAAAGATGAGCAAATGAAGAAGAAAATGAGGAAGAAGTGAATTTATTCCCCCTCCTCTTATTTTGTAGCAGCGTTTTAAAGTAAATGTTTTATTTTTTACTCATTTTGAACTTTTGTGTTCCCTAGGAAATCTTCAAAGAATCTTGTCCTTGATGATGATGATCTTGAGTTGCTCCGAGAAAATCAAAAGCCAGGCCTGTTCCAAACAAAGAGAGTTGTGAGTGCCTAGTCTCCTTTATTTTTTCCCATTTCACCGTGTCCTAGAGAAATGTGAATTTTAATTTTCCTCTTTAAAGAATTTTTCTCTTGTCAAATGGTTTGATTTTGCATTTCACTTATAATGTTTGAATGTTTTTATGTTTTTCATATGGTTTGATGCAAATATTCCCCAGGGAAATAAAAAATTTAAACGGCTCAGAAAGGCCAAGGGCTGTGCTCTGGGAAAAGACTATGGATTGTCTGATGATGATGGTAATCAACCTCACTTTAGATGCTGGTATTTATTTGTTAAGTTCAATAGCTTGAGAAAATCTATCATGTATTGAATTTTTTATTGAACTAATGCACTTACCTTGGTCAAATATTTATTGTGTTTGATTTATTAAAATCCTGCTTTTTAAAATTTTTTTTTCTATTGGTAATTTCAGTTTTTTTTTATGCCTCTATAATGACTGTTGGTTTTAGTTGATTTCTTGCCAAATGCGTTTTCCTGTTTTTAGTATCATTATACGATGAAAGTGCTGAAGAAAAGGAAGCTATGTATGATGATGACATAAATGACATGACAGATTTTATTGTAGATGATGATGAAAGATACGAGAAAAGAGCCCCCATGAGGTATATTATGCCCACCACCAGTTTCTTGAATTACATGTTTTCTTTCATGAGATGCTTGAAGTTTGCTCTATGTTTATTTGATTAATTAATAAATTTTTGTTTTAAATTCTGCGAACTATTGTTGACTTTTATTTTAGGTTGTGGGAGCTGAAAGAAAAGAAGTCAAGGCCAGTAACAATGGCTTCTTCTTCTTCCCTAGAGGAAGCTGGCTACGTATTTGGTGATGCTGATGAACTCCTTAAGCGTCAAGTTCTGATTAAGATTGTCAAGCCAGATGATTATGACAACTTTGAGCTGGATCATTTTATGGCTGAGAGGGATGATCATGTGAAGAAGACTGATTTGCCCGAGAGGATGCAGGTGGTTTTGTGTTGTTAATAAAATTGATGGTTAACATTCTAACTTGGTCATTCGAGGTGACGAGACTAAACTTGGCATCTATTTTGTTTTCTATAGATGTCAGAGGAAATCACTTGCACTGCTTTAGTTGGCGAAACAAGAAGACAAGAGGAGAGTTCTTGGATACTTGATCAGCTTATCACAGACATGTATCCATTATTGTGTAAGAAAAAAGGTCAGGAAGGAAATGGAGTAGGTCTGCTTAAGAAGATTAACAAGGAAGATATAGTGAGGTTCTTGGAAATGCATGATTTGGATAAGTATGATGTAAGTAAGACATAAATGTATGTAACATATCTTTACATGTTTTGAACTGCATTTCTACAATTTATTGCTGTTTTGGTTTCTAGATTCCATTTATTGCTATGTATCGAAAAGAGAAATGCCTTAGTATGTTGGAAGATCTGGGGGAAGATGGTATACAAAACGAATGTAGCAATGACACAGAGGGAAAACCTAGACTGAAGTGGCATAAGGTATTTTCTATTTCCACGTAACCCTTCGTTCCCCAACACAGACACACACACCTCCTGTATAAATAGTTGTTTTGATGGAGTTGCTAAATGCATTATTGGTTGCTAGACCTAAGTAGAATAGAATTGACCTGACCAAGGGGGGAAAAGAATTAAGCCTTCTGAATATGGGAGCTGAACGAACATAGACTGAAATTATTGCATGTAGTGAAATTGTATCATGATTTGCAGATTCTCTGGGCCATCAATGAACTGGACAGAAAGTGGTTGCTTCTCCAGAAAAGAAAGAGCATGCTTGAAGAATCCTTTAAGAAGCGTTATGAAGAGGAATGCAATAATATTGATGACATGGCAAGACTTTCTTTGATCAATCTGCAATTTGACACAATCATGAAGTCTCTGATGCTGGCTGAAACAGAGAAGGATATTGATGATGTCAGTATGAAGTTTAGCTTGCATTTTCCTCCAACTGAAGAGGTCATGGAAGGAAAATTTAAGAGACGAGAGAGGAGGTCGGCATACAGTGACTACATTAAGGCTGGTTTGTGGGAGCTTGCAGTAAAGTTTGTCTACAGCTCCAAGCAATTCTGCCAGCATCTCCGTCAAGAGAAAATGGTAAGCTTCCTTTGGACTTGAGAGAATGATAAAGTTGTAAGTTAAATGGCCGCTAAAAGACTCATTGTGCATTATCTTACACTTTTTCTTTCACTTTATGTTAGAGTTATGGGTGCTTTTATTCTGTTTGTAGGGAATGGATTTTTGGGAGGATCTTAATGAATCTCCCGAGGTGATAGCTTCAAAGTTTACATGTGCAAGTTTAGAAACTCCAGAAGCAGTGCTTAAAGGAGCCAGGCACATCGTATGCTTTTATTATGTTGTATATGATTCTGCTTAAAGCCTGCTTGGTGGAGTGTTTGATCATTTGCTAAAATTTTTGTGTTGCTTTAGGCTGCTCTGGAGATTAGCTGTGAGCCTTCTGTCAGGAAACATGCCCGGGGTTTTTTTACTGATGAAGCTCTAGTCTCAACCAGACCAACTCCCAAAGGAGCCAAGGAGATTGATTTCTGCCATCAGTTTTCATCTGTTAAGTGGCTACGTGATAAGCCCCTTGGTAAATTTCAGGATGCACAGTGGCTCCTTATTCAGAAAGCTGAAGAAGAGAAGCTCCTTGAAGTAACCATAAAATTGCCTGAAGATTCTCTGAATAAGTTGTTTAGTTACTCTCACAAAATATATCTTGTGGGAGGTGATGATGGGTATACCCAACTCTGGGATGAACAACGAAAGTTAATACTTCAGGATGTGTTTTCAAATTGTCTCCTTCCTTCATTGGAGAAGGAAACTCGTGTCTTGTTGACCACAAGAGCAAAATGTTTGGTGCTTATGGAATATGGAGAGCAGTTATGGAACAGGGCATCTGTTGCCCCATATCCACACAAGCAGAATGTTGCTGGCCTGGAGGAAGGTACTGGACCAAGGGTCATGGCTTGCTGCTGGGGTCCTGGAAAGCCACCAACTACGTTTGTAATGTTAGATTCATGTGGGCAATTGCTTGATGTGTTGCAATCTGGATCCATTAGTCTGCGGTCTCAGAATGTTACTGGCCTACAACGGAAGAAATATGATCAGCTACGTGTCCATAAGTTTATTCTAAGTCATCAGCCCGATGTTATTGTCCTCGGTGCAGCAAATGCGTCCTGTTCACGGTTGAAGGATGATATCAAAGAGGTATATGCTCCTGCCTCAGATGCTTCATTTTACATTTGAGTCTGTCCTGCTTACCTATTCCTGGTCATATACTATGTTTTACATCATGGCCTTTAAATGTATCTTTTCCTGAACCGAAATGATGGACCACCTTTGCTTGGAGCAGGCGTGATAAAAATTTTGAGACTTTGAATGCAGAATGTTTTGTTAAAAAAGTTAAACTTCACTTACTCTCTGGATTTTTGCTAGCACGGTAACACAATTCATGTTGAGACTAGGGTTTTTATATCTTTATTTTTGAAGCCTCTTGTCTTTTAAGTGTTTGAAATTGTCATATCTTTATATCGATAGTTGTGCTGGGGAGTAGAATCAAGCCTGGGCATCACAAAGTCTTGTACTATTTCAAGAGTGAATTTATTGAGAGTTGAGTTCAGGATACTTCATATTGAAGTGTTTCCTATTGCTTGTGGTGATTAGCAAGAGTGTATTATAGGTTAATAACCAGTTATATCATGTAAAAGATTATGATCTGGATGTCAGTTTTTGATGAGACTCATACTGTGATAAGGTTGGTGAGAGACTTCAAAGATTTCATCCATATACTCTTCTTATTTGACGATGACAATAGAATGTAGCTGCTTCAAATTCTAGAAGTAACTGTTTTCCAGTTTCTGGTTCTGTTGGTTTAAACGGTCCCTCACTCTCTCATTGTAAGAAGTATCATTGTGTCAAAAAATTAAAAAGGTGTGGAAGCACTGAAGCAAATGGAGCAATTTAGAGAGGGGAGAGGTTAATTTTGTAATTTTTTATGTTTAAAGATGCTTTTATGAAAATCTGTTTTCAATTATTGTTTCCACTTACTTTTTCCCAGTCCACAACTTTTACTTCCTTGAAAGAAATCATGCTAACATGTTGAAAGTAACTGTAGTTTCGTATAAATATTTATCTACTCCACCTTAATATCATGCTAACATGTAGTAACTGCAGCCTCATATAGAAATTTATCTATTCTACCTTATGATGCAGCAGGGAAAAAAATCCTGTGGTTAAAGGCACATACCATACCTGATGGCCGTGCTCTTTTTTGTCTTAAATTTCTTAGCTCTTTCCAGTAGCAATCCATATTTTTCATGCACTTCTTGGTTCCTATTTAAAATCTGCATAATTTTTCTTGGGATTGCTTTAAATATTTCTTCCAAGTTTGTTTGCAGGTGTTCTTTTTCACTCTGTCCATTTAGCTGGGGCAATGATGATTTGCTTTAATAAATCTTGTTTGTTAAACCAGATTGTTTTGAAGATAGAGGAAAGTTCTATAGATGCTGACCGAGTGCTAAACGGGATTGGTGTTATTTATGGAGATGAAACCTTGCCCCAGCTTTATGAAAAATCAGAAGTTTCATTGCGCCATTTGCCTGGACAAGAAGGTATTGTGTGTTACTGTTAATTTTTTCTTCTATTTTACTATTATTGTAATGTTTTTACCTACTCTTTTATCTCGTCTGATGTTTTGAGGCATTGTCAAACGAGCTGTGGCTCTGGGGCGGTACCTGCAAAATCCATTGGCTATGATTGCTACACTGTGTGGTGTCCAGAAAGAGATTGTTTCTTGGAAGCTTACCTCCTTAGACCACTTTCTAACACCTGAAGAGAAGTATGGGGTGATTGAAATGCTGATGGTGGATATTACCAATCAGGTTGGTGTGGACATAAATGCTGCTGTAAGCCAAGACTGGCTCTCTGCTCCTCTTCAGTTTGTATCTGGGCTTGGGTCTCAGAAGGCAGCCTTTCTACAGAGGGAGTTGGCTGCTGGTAAAATAGTTAATAATCGAAAAGAGTTGGCAATTTGTGGATTGACAGAAAAGAAAATTTTCTTTAATGCAGTTGGCTTTTTGCGTGTCTGTTGTGGGGAAATTCTCTCTTTTGGATGTGAATATGATATGTTGGATGGAACAAGAATTCATCCTGAATCATATGGTCTTGCAGAGAAATTGGTTAAGGATGTCTATGATGATGTTGCTGAGGCACATCCCTTAAAACATGTTAGAAACAATCCACAGCTGCTGAAAGATTTTGATATTGATGCTTATGCAGATAATTTTGAAATAGAGCAAGGAGAAAATAAGAAACTGACTCTTTATGACATTAAAACTGAACTTTTGCATGGATTTCTTGACCCTCGTCGTCCATACGAAGAACCTACTCAGGATGAGGAATTCTGTTTGATATCTGGCAAAAATGAGGATGCATTTGCTGAAGGAAGAATTGTACAGGCTATTGTTTGCAGAGTTCTGTCACACCGAGCATTTTGTGCAGTTGACTCCGGCTTGATTGGCATGATCACGAAGGATGATTATTCAGATGAGGCTGCTGATTATTCCTTGACAAAGAGGCTTCGAGAAGGTGATATTCTTACCTGTAAGATAAAACAAATTGACAAGAGCAGACACCAGGTGCTTTTAACTTGTAAAGAAAGTGAACTGAAGAGTTCAAGAGACCAGAACTTGCATGAGCTTGAACCTTATTATTGTGGAGGTCAGAGCAGTTTAGTAAGTCATCAGGAGATAGCCTGCAAGGAAGACCTCAAAAATAAACATTTCATTTCAAGGATGATTATTCATCCTCATTATGAAAATATGACGCAGAATCAGGCAGTGGAGGTGTGTTATTTTGATGTGTCATGTCCTATTAATTTAGTGACATTATGATTAGAATTTTAAACTTTTGGTTCTGGAATTTTCATATACTGATAAGGGATTTCATCAACACTTTGTTGAGCAGTTCCTGGCAGACAAGGATGTTGGTGAGCATGT
The DNA here is from genome assembly GCF_951802175.1 of Populus nigra. Lineage (NCBI taxonomy): Eukaryota > Viridiplantae > Streptophyta > Magnoliopsida > Malpighiales > Salicaceae > Populus > Populus nigra. The sequence goes on along the minus strand of NC_084852.1, from coordinate 47,746,193 downwards.
TTTTCGTCCAAGTTCAAGGGGACTGCATTATTTGACTCTAACCGTGAAAGTCTTTAATGGACTTTATGTTCATAAAGACATAATCGAAGATGGGAAGAACCTCAAAGACATCTCAAGCATGCTTGATCTTGGGAAAACATTAAAGATTGGAGATGACATTTATAAGGATTTAGATGAGGTTGGTATTTCTACCTATCTATCTTGAAAGGTTTGCATGCTTTGCATGCACTGTTTCTTGTACAGTTATGTGCATCTGTGATCTGTTCTCATGCTAGAAAATTAGTGGTATAGTTAGAAAACTGTTGTGAGGTTTAGAGCATTCTTTATGCATCAAACAGGCTGTATCAAATACGCTGAGTATTATAGGACTGATTAGTAATTGTAAAATGCATTTAAGTTTCTGCCAGTGATGTTTAATCATTTGTATCAGCAGTAAGCTACTGAGACATGTGGGTTAGTTCCCTTGCAAAACATAGTTGTGACCTTATCAGTTTCAATGCTTGTAGAACACTGAAAATGGTTTCTTGGTGTATGGTGAATCATCAATATGTTGAAACCATGCACGATACAGTAGATAAATAAAGGCATGCAATAAATTAAGATAATTGGAGCAGTATTTTTATTAGCACGATTAACAATATTTGAATGTCTTGTATTTTTTAACATTGGTTACTAACAAGACAGTCCTGGAGAGCGATTGTTTTGGCTGATTTTTCAAGCCAGTAAATCGTTGATGATGATACTGCTGATTCCCTTGTTTTTGAATCTAGGTTATTAGTCAATATGTTGACCCATTGGTGACCCACCTGAAAGCAATTCTAAGTTTCCGAAAATTTAAGAAGGGCTCAAAAGCAGAGGTTGATGAGCTCTTAAAATCTGAGAAATCAGATTATCCAATGAGGATACCTTACTGCTTTGGCGTTTCGTATGAGCATCCTGGAACTTTCATCTTGTTTTACATAAGAACAAATCTACATCATGAGTATATAGGTCTGCATCCTAAGGGATTCAAATTTAGGAAGCAGACATTCAGGAAGGTTGAGCAGCTCGTCGCATATTTCCAGAAACATATTGATGATCTAAAGCATCAGCCAGCACAGATGACAAGACCCATTACCGGTTCTTCTGCTAGAGCATCCACAGAGTGCGGTAATGAAGGTGGTTGGAAAGGCCAGCTAAACTCAAGCAAAGATGAACTGTCAACACTTGTCTCTGCAGGTAAAACAATCTCGTTTTCAACTGAAATAATTTTTCCATATCATGTTGCCATGAGATTGTGACATCATACCTTAGAATTAGTATTCCTCTTATATCAATCTTTTCCCACTAAGAGACAGGAAAGATGCTTAAATATGCTGCTTACAAGATTTTCTGTAGACAAGATGCTTAAATATGCTTATGGAATTTAATTTTCAAAATGGTTTTTCTGACTTTCACTGACAGGATTTAATCCTCGGCATAAAGTACAAATAGTAACCTGGTATCTCCTTTGTGTAGATGTAGATGTGGTACAATTCTAAGTTTTGAATGTTGACTCTAAGTCAAGTCAAGGCACCGAGGAATTCACATCTTTTCTCATCATAGGAATATCTATGTACATGCTTTCTGAAACTTTTATAGGGATTGATAATTATTGGTGGTATATATTTCAGGTTTGTAAATGCCTGTCTTACACTTGAAAGCTTTAGGGACATTATTGTTCAAAGATTTCAGTAGAAAAGGTTTGAATCAGATGAATTTTTTCAAAATAAGATTGCTGAACAAACTCTCTGTTCATTGAGGATCTATCAAAAAATAAACCCAGTTCAACTATGTGAAATACACGATCCTACATGAATTCTGTTATTAAGAAGATTTGAGTGTATGTATATACGAAATTTTTTTTTCAATTGGTCATGTGATAAGCAATCATAGAAGTAGAATTCTAGCTTATTTTATCTATTCTTTATGGATGTGGGTGCATGTAGATAAATTAAGCTGCAATATCCTCACTAATGCGAGGAATCATTTTGCAGTTTTGAAGAATTGCATGAAAGGTTTATATTTCGTTTTATTTTCTGTGTTTAGGAAATTTCAGGATGGATCTGTTACTATAATTTTGTATTCTAGAACAATTGAATAGAAAGCTCTCTGCCGGTTTTCTTTCGTGACTTCTCTTCTGTTATTGAAGTAATTTTTTTCCTGAAGTTAGAAATAATGGTTTTACCTCACAAAGCCAGGTTACAAGTATTTTTATTCTTTGAAATGAATATATGTAAACACCAGCAGTTCATCTCAGTTGCAAGTGAACTTTCCTGGAAAATGTATCATGTGTGTATAACAGGATACAGATCAATTTTCTTATGAAGTTCCATTTCTAGGATATATATAACTTCTAGTTGAAGTATAGGATCAAGTGCAGATATTTTGGGCATTGTTTATTACTTTCTTAAGGATATGGGCAACCAGGACCTACCTATGCATAGGAATGCATGCACATTTCTGAGCAATTTTCTTCTTGTTGGAAGCGTTCACTGATTTTTTAGTTGTGGCTTTTTTACCCCATGGCTAACAGGCAAGAAAGATTGTACTAGAGATGACGGTGGCATAGGTGGTCATGGTAGTGGTCAGGGACGTGGACATCCTAGTGGGTTACCTCGGCCTAATTGTGTTCATGGACATGGGAACAGAGGTGGCTTTGGTAATGGAAGGGGTGGTAACAACCGCAATGGAAGTGACTCTGGAAACAATACCTCTTACTGGCATGATAGTGGTGGAAATTCAGGTGCTGGCTCTAGCTACAGTTGGGGCAACAATACCGGTGGAAATGCTAGCAGTTGGGGAAACAATGCTGGTGGAAATGGTAGCAGTTCCAGTTGGGGTGGCAGTGGGCATCCTGTGAATGCTGGTGGTCGCAATTCGGGTGGAAGAGGTGATGATTGTCAAGGGATCCCTGGAAGTGGTCCTCCAAATGGTAGTGATTGGATGGGTAGTAACAAAGAGGGAGGGAATAATTTTTGGGGTACTGAGGGCAGCAGTGGTGGAAATCTTGGAGGGTTTAATACTAATTCTGAGTCTGGGAATACTGGATGGGGCGCTGGTTCTAGAAAGAGTTCCTTACACCCTGCTGGTGAGGATGGATGGTCAGGAGGTAGTGGTTGGTGAAATTTCGTCATCCAAGTAGACTTTCTAACATCAATGTACTGGCATATAGTAAAAGTCGATCCTGCCTTTTGATTTTCTTGTTCGTCAGAGACTTGCATAGCTTAACTATGACAGCTAGTAGTTAACAAAGGCCTACTCTTAGCACAACAGTTGCAGGAATCTAATTAACATGTCTATCCCAGTACAGGGCTGCCTTTTGGGGGTATGAGCATCGTGTTAATATGTATTGTTCCATTTCTTCAGGAATCCCATTGCCTGAGGTAGCAGCTGCCAAAGTTTCAAGTGATAGTGAAATATTTGAAGTCCTTTTCCTGATTATCTTTCTCGTTGTGATTTACTGGAAGCATATGCTGTTAGTCACGATGCAGACTGAAAGGCATGCAATCCTTTGCTTAGTGTGTGCATTGGATGTGTATCTTTGTTAAGCAATGCATTCCAAAAGCCAGAATCGTAGCTTTGGTCATATGATATATGATGATGTCTGAGGTGCCAAAAACTGCAGGATCATGGACCGGAGGTCTGCTTTCATGATTATAATCCAAATTTGACAAAAATCGAAAACGATAATTGATTGCCTAATAGACCACTCATGAACAACAATTAATCTTACCACCGATCAAAAAGAAAGGGGGGACAAACTTATAAAAAGGCCCATCGAGTTTTAGAAAAAGAATTCCAATCAAGTCTTTTCATCTATATTTGATTGTGTTTTGCCCCCAAATGATGACATTGTTCTGCAGGGAATTTAACAAACACAAAATTCAAGAATTCCAATAGAAGGCCTTAATTGAGAGTTCAAAATTGATTAAGGATAAAATAATATTATTTTAATAAAAAAAATTGATCTAGTAACCCGAAACTTGGGTTTTATAATCATATAATACCCTAACCCAGAGGATGATACAAATCGTTCTAACAAATTTACTGATTTTTGCTAACCCTTTTCTAGGGTCTTCCAATTATTAAGAAGTTTGAAAGAAAAAAAATATGGCACACAAAGCCCACAATCATAGTAGGGCTAACATAGCCCAAATGAGCCCAAATTCTCTCCCTCGCTATAAAATCTCTCTTCACCATAACAATGGGGTTTTAGGGTTTTTTCTGTGCAAACTTAACACACACTCTGATTCTTCCTCTTTCTCTCGCAAAAAAGTAAGTAAGAAACCATGACTGCCCAGACTCAAGAAGAGCTCCTTGCTGCCCAGCTCGAAATTCAGAAGATTCTCGAAGTAACTCTCTCTCGTTATATTTTTTTTTTTAGATGTGTTATATAGAGATAGAGAGATCTAAAGTTCTTTACTTTGGAGGTATTTCTATCATTTCTGAGGTTCTACTGATGATTTATTAGTAAGTCTTTAATAGGTTTTTGTTCTTTTTATCTTTTTATTTGTTGATTTGGGTCATTATGTTTGTGCTATATCTGATTTAATCAAGTATTGCTCTTTATTACTTTATGTAGATGATGGGTTTTCTAGGGTATGTGCAGTTTTTATGTTTTATTTCATGGTGGTTCTGATTTCGGGTTAAAGTATTGATGGTATTTTTTAAGAACTTTTGTTGGATATGGTAATTTGGGTATGAATTTGTGGATGATAAATGAGTATTTGATTAGGTTTCTTTAGTGATCTCATCTTGTGGAAGTTTTATGTGAATAGATCCATTCATATGGAATGTAACTTGTTGAAAATTTTGTGATTGATTGAGAATTGATAACATTTTTTGTTTGATTTATGCTATGCTTATTATGAATGTGGAAACTATCTGAAAACTGCCCCTTTTGTTGTGAAGGCTGATAAGCCCGAGGTTGAGGATGAAGAGGATGACGAGGATGACGACGACGAAGATGATGACAAGGATGAAGATGAAGCTGAAGGTAGACTCTCAACGTTTGAAATATTAGTGACCTTATTTCTTTGCTTTATATACCCAGATTCTTTTTTTTAATCAATTTCTATGGTGTGAGTTGTACTGCATTTGTTGGATTTGCACAACTAACACATTTTTTATGCACGTATTTTTATAACTGGTAATGTTTGAAATCTGATGTAACACATTGCTCTTGGTAAGGAAAAGGAAATAATGAGACTTTCCTTAGCTTCTATTGCTGTTAAGAGTGAATAAGAGGTTATATAAGTTCTCAATATTGATTTCCATTCAACTTTGTTAGCTGGTATTAATATATGTTTAGTTGATTTTCATGGGTGGTACCTTTTGTTTGTCTTTGTTATTCACCTAAAAACAAAAAAGGAAGAGGAGATTTTTCAACATTCAAGGCAGTTGCACGTGCATCCACAAGGCCTTTTTTATATGTGGCTCACATATTCGATATGGACACACTAAATTCTGAATTCAAGTATCTGAAAGAAAAATAAAGATAGATTACTGTCCTCGGGTTTGGTTTTGAAAAATGATCTGACCGGTACATATAACGAATGGCCTTGGATTGTAAATTTAAACCTGTGATATTCAAAATCAGTGACACATTTTTTATGGATTTGTATTACACATGAACCCCTAAAATGGTTTGCCTCTCTTTGTTGATTGTAATTTATTGGGCATCTGGCATTATGGCATTCATTTTCTCAGTGAACCTGTTCTGTGTGATTATGATAGTGTCTTTCACAGAATGACATTATAATCTAAATTATCCTGCTTTGGGATGAAATGGCTTGTAGATAGCTTTCTCTTATTTCAAGTTTATTTTCGTATCAATAATTTAATCTTGCAAAGAGTATTTAAGGAAGTGTGAGAACACTCCTACAAGTTATTTCTTAGTTTGTTCTTTGGATATTTGCACTAACGATTTTCCTCCTTTTCCCCCCACAGGACAACAAGATGGAGATGCAAGTGGTAGATCAAAACAAAGCAGAAGTGAAAAGAAGAGTCGTAAAGCTATGTTGAAGCTTGGAATGAAAACTATCCCTGGTGTTAGTCGGGTTACAGTAAAAAAGAGCAAGAATGTAAGCTTTTCATTTTATTTTGATTGATTCATATTGCTTGCTTTTCTGAAAAACTCAGCTTTGATATATTTTTCTTCGTCTGCCAACACCTAACTTGGGTACCCACTTAAACCAGATCTTGTTTGTTATCTCCAAACCTGATGTTTTCAAGAGCCCAACATCTGACACATATGTGATCTTTGGGGAGGCTAAGATCGAGGACTTGAGCTCCCAACTACAAACTCAGGCAGCAGAGCAGTTCAAGGCACCTGATCTCAGTCATGTGATTTCAAAACCTGAGACTTCAGCCGTGGCTCAGGATGACGAAGAGGTAGATGAAACTGGCGTGGAGCCAAAGGATATTGAATTAGTGATGACCCAGGCGGGAGTCTCCAGATCAAAGGCTGTCAAAGCTCTGAAGACTGCAGATGGAGACATAGTTTCTGCCATCATGGATCTGACCACTTGATAGGTGCCTCATCTAAAATGTCGTCATAGAGACAATCTAAAACGTCATGTGATAGAGACAGTTATCGTGGCTTTCCCGGCTGTGGGTTTTCAAGTCAAGTATCTTTTTCAAATTTTGTTATCTTGTGATTTCCATGGTGTTTTCAGTTGTATTTTATCAGTAAACAAGTCTGGAACGCAACTTTTAGTGAAGAGCTTTCATTTTTCATGTCCAGCTTTATAGAAACAGAACCTTTTCTCGCAATTGTTCCTTGTGTTTTCAAAAGGTTGCAGAATATTAGATATCGGCTACATGGTGGTTGAACTTAGGAATAAGAATCTTTGGTTCAATATTTCTAAGTTACCAGTGATAACTGAGTAATCTGTACAGGCTAGTTTTTACCTACCAGCCAATCTTCAAAAATTTAGCTTATTTACTATATTTTTCAGAACACACTACAGTTCATTAGGTCAGTTAGCTTCCTTGAGCTTTTATTTTATTTTATTTTTCCTTGGGCTTTTTAGCTTTAATCCACCTTAACCATCAAATTTCTCCATTTCTTTTTCTGATAAAATGCTAACTTTCCAGAATGCCTACTTGCTGCCCATCAAATCAGACAGCCTGCAAAAATAATCAAACCTAAAATAGCAGGTAACTGTGAAAAGAGAAACTTTCTTTTATAGAAGTCCTCAGCAAGCCATTTTCTCAGCAAGCCACTTCAAGGAAAAAGAAAATCCAAAAGCTAGCAGTCAATCAAAGCTACAGTGTCAGTTCTACAGTCGAAGAGAATGAGAGAAACTACAGAACACTCACCCAGACCTCAAGAGTGAATAAGGACTAGAAGTATGTAATTTCTTCTATAGGCAATATGAACTTATAAATGTATAATAGAGGCACGACTAACTAATGAGTTTTAGTCATTATGCTAGATATAGCATCTAATTTGAGAAAAAGGTATCGATTCAGGAACTAATAACATGGAATAAGCAATCTGTACCACTCATTAAACTACCATGGTGTTTCCTCTTCTGCGTTCACCATCTAGCTTTTACTATGATTTATATATACCAGGTTTATAACTCTATGCAACGGCTAAGATCATTTATCGTCTGTTAATTGCACATCAAAACGCAAATGATCGGGGAATACTGAACTAGATCTTAATGTAGCCATGGACATATTTTGAACTACTACTGCGGTTCCTCTTCTGCAGTTATCATGCAGCTTTTACAAGCTTCTATGTGGCTTAAAAACCTAAGTCACAATAAGGAATAAGGATCACTTCTCATCTATTAATTGCACAATCAAATGCACTTGATTGGGGACTACCGAACTAGATATAATTTTATGCATGTTATCTCCCATCTTCGAATCATCTAGTTTGTGATGTTTGTGGATACACAACAAAATTAATGTAGGAGCTCTTCACTTCAAGAATTGTTTTCCGAACCCACATATAGCTCCTTAGCAAACATGGAACAACAAACAACTTTGACAAGCATAATACTTTGCATGAACATACATGAACATAGATACATATGTATGCATCTAAACACACAACCACACGATATCAGAACAGCAGCCCAGTAAATCACCAGTTATTTGCAAGTTCCACGTTGTGAAGACAAGTGAAAATATTAGCTGGGATTTACTCCTTGAATGTTGATTTGTATTCGTTTCGAGGAGAGATGAATGAACTCAATATTTATTACACCAATGATCTATTTTCACTATTACCAAGAGCATCAATTGGAGGTACATCTTCAGGTTTACTTCATCCCGTTTCATGCCATTTGGTTTGCACATGAATTACATCATTGAATACATCATAATTTAAGAATGACTTAATAGAGTTAAATATTAACACCTTTTAAGTTCTCGCATCAAAGAAGGGAGTTCAAACTTTATAACGGATAAAAAGGCTAATAGAAGACATGATAAAAAGAGAGAACGAAGAAAAAGAAGCACCATCAACATAAGAATGTACTGAGAGAAATGATGAACCACCAAACTCATTGTGTTAGAAAAATAAGTTTAGAAACATAAATTAAATTAGATTGCTATTATGTTGTGCATTGTAGATGCAATCTGACTTCTCATTGCATGATAAGAATCAAATCTGCAAAATGATAAGAAATTGATCAAAGAATTCAAACAAATATTGAGTGGTATAAAGTGGACAAGCAAAAACTAGCTATAGGTCAGAAGCAATTTAGGCATTTATGTACACTTTGTATTGCACAAGTGAACTTACATGTATGCCATCAACTATCTTTCTTTTTTGTCTTACCATTACCCATGTACAGATCCAATAAACCAGGGACTACATCTACATACCTGTGGACATAATTTGTCAAGAAATTCTTCTCGTTTATTGTTAGCAAAGTAGTCATCTTCTTGTCTCTACTTATCAGCTTCTTCGACTTCAAAACCTTTATAACATTATACCTTGGACGAACCCTTTTATCAATTGAATAGCCAAGAAAAAGGGGACAGGCAATTATGTTTTGTCTCTCCAGCTCCATTGTATTGATAAAGAAATCCATTGAACTCCTGATTTTCTTCTCTGACAATGCTAGTATTGGGGGGTAGCGCTTAAAAGCCCCCAAAATCTCCTCTTCACTCCACTGCAAACTCTTCATCCCTTCAATTTTCTTCTTCCAAGTCGTTTCAGGCAACTGTATCCTCACGCGAAGAGCATGTATAAAGATATTATCCTCTACATCAAGGCCCATACTCTTAAGAGCATGTAATGCATAAACCATCCTGTCCATCTTTTGTAGTACAGCTCTTGGTTGCCAGAGAATTAGCTTTGCAACCCTATCAAGAGGCAATCCCTCTTTAATCAACAAATCAACATTTGGTTGAATAACAACCTTAAGATTCACCGTCAACAGCCAAGAAGCACGCTTAAGAGCCACTACAAGGTTCTCCTTACAACCAAGAAGTGAGTTCAATAACTCAAAGCATGGTTTTATTTGAGAATCTAAAGCTCTTCTCAAAACAGACGGATTTGATAGAATAAGCTGAGGCAGAAGCTGACCCACAAACCCATTTTCAGTGAAGAAGTCGAATTTGGGTTTTAGATTGCTTTCCACTCTGACTTGAAGGACTCGGGGATACTTGTCGATTAGTTTGGAAATGTGGGTGTTGCTAAAGTCATGAGCTTTCAAGTACTGAAGCACAGAATAAGCATTTGGGAGGTTCTTCTTGTCGTGTTGGAGCTTCTGGTAAGTTGAAAGGGCCAACTGTGAAGGAAGCCCGCATGAATCGATGAGGTATTGAACCTTAAATGATGACGGTGAAGCAGATGTTTTCAAGAAACGTTTTTGAATCAGAGAGAGCAGGAGTAGGCTTCTGAGGGGTACGTGGTTAGCCATTTTGAAGGCAAATTCTTCTCTTTCCTAGAAGATAGTAATCGTGAGAGATTCACAGTTTAGACTTTAGAGAGGAGCTGGGCAAAAACAGACAGACAGCAAAGGCAGACAGACAGGCGAGAGGAGGGTTTTTGTTGGAAGCAAAGTGGTTGATGTAGCAGAGGAAATGACAGGTGCTCTTTTTTTTATTATTTCTATTCCATTGGGCCAATTCAACACCCACCATGAACCGGGCCGTTTGTGAGCCCGGTTCAGTGATCAAAACATTATACTTGCATCCTCTCACAAATCACCGTTAATGTGCTTTTTTTTTTAAGTGCTTTAACTTTTTCTTATTTTTTATCCTTTTTTGGCTAAATAAATTACCATATGCTTTCAATTAGTTGATGAAGGGTAGGATTAAAAGTAGGGGGCTCGAGAAAAAAAAATAGAGAAACTTGGTGTTTTTTTAAAAATTATCTTGGAAAATTAACTTTTATTTTTCTATTTTCTGTACTTTATAATTCATGATTTGAGAGATTAAAAAAAAAAATGTTAATTATCGTTGGTATAGAAAAAATCTTGGTTAACATTAATTTCAACCATTCACATAATCGATTTTGGTATTAATAAATTCTACTTAATTAAGGTCAAAATTTTATATAAATTTAGGTTGATTTTGAAATTTTAAATTATTTAAGATTACAAATAAGTTTATCAAGATTTTAAGTTGTTTTATAAATATTTTTGATAAAAAAAAAAAAGTTAAAATCAAAGAGGCATAAAACACCCTTGTCTCGATTTTCTAGCAAATGGTTGGCCATAATTTGGGGTTGCAAGCAACGCCTCATTTCTCGTAACTCCTTTTTTTTTTTTCGCTTTTTTTTTTATCCGACCCATGACAGCACTGGCCAATTGACTAGTGTTGTTCTATTCGTGTACAAGCCTTGTTCAGCATTGACTTGCATGACAACATCATGGAGAACATCTAAATTAAATCCGACCTACAGGTCACAAACAAATTAGAAAGATTAACCAAATTAATCTAAAACGTTATAGTTTCAAATAAAATTGAAGTTAAAACAAAATTCTGTTTTTAAATCAGGTTTTTGCCGTCTCAAAACCACTGTTTATAAATATGATGCCTACAAATAACCTTAAGCATTATGTGTTTGTTTAATTAACTTCAAATCTAGGAAGAACTAGCAAGCACTTGATAATTTGACCTATGCAGAACAGTATTGAACTTTGCTAGAGCAATACAATGTTCTGTGCAGATGACTGATCCACCATTTGATTTCCATCAATTTTTGCTGAAGAACCGACAGCTCTGCTGCAACCATGGAACAAATGCCTGCGTGCACACAGGCGTGTTAAAGAATGCGTTCCAGGGAAATCCAAAGCAAGAACTTAGGCACTTCCATTCCATTACCATTTGCTTGAAATCTTATTTGGACACATCTTCAGAAGAAAGTCAGGGCCATGAATAATGAAATGCTCTCGTCATTTTCATCGCTCTTCTATCACCATCTTTAGAGAAATATCCTTCATCCGTTTTCAAACTCAGCAACAAAAAATCCTAACTTTTCTTCAATCAAATGCAGAGTCAGAATGGTGGTCCAGTAGAACATGTATTTTTGGTGAGTTTTGTGTTGAGAAGACATGAAAATATTAGCTGGGATTTACTCCTTCAATGTTGAGTTGTATAAGATTTGGGGAGAGATTAATCAACCCAATAGTTTCTTATGAAAATAGCCTGTTTTCATTGATATCAAGAACACTAGGGGAAGCACATCCTCTGGTTTTCTTCGATCCAGTTTCATACCTGAATATTAGAGTTCACAATCAACTCATTATAAGCATATTTTCATGGATACGAAGAACACCAAGTGGAGTTCATCCCCTTGTTTTCTTTGCTTCAGTTCATATCACTCGGTTGCTTGTGAAAGATACATAACTATAACTACATGGACTAAAAGATTGCATACCTGACCTGCGGAGCTTTGCAAACCTGGAATCAAGTTCATTTTACACTTTATTAAGTTCCTACATAAATGAAGTTCAAACAGTAAGTAGCGAGTGATGAAAAGGGCAACAAAATATCTAAGTAAACGACAATGAAGAAAAAAATCCACCAAGAGTTGACTTTTTTTTTAGAAAAAATCTATGAAAGGATATAAAGACGAACTCACTACAATTTATTGTTTAGGAGCACGCAAAAAAATAAAAAAATACAAAAAAATTCTACATCAAATTAAACTATTATATTATGAGCATTGCAGAAGTAAAACTTACTTCTTTGCCATCAAATGTAACTGCCACAAATCTGCAAAAACTCCGGGACTTCATCAGCGTATTTAGTGGCATAATTCACAAGGAAATCCTAGTCCTAGTTCTTAGAAACCACACAACCTTCTTGCCCCCTTGAATCCAAAACCATTAAAACATTGTAACTTGCACCAATTCTTTTATTAAATGAATATCGAAGACCCGCAGTGGATTTCGAATTACAGTTTCTGGTGTTAATCACATGCATAAGAAATCCATTTCACTCTGGATTCTCTTTTCTACACTTGAAAAACAGTGAGTGGTGCTTGAATGGGCCAACATTGAAATCTCATCATCTTAATCACATTCCATTCTAAAGAAAAATAAATCTAAAATTGGAAATTTCCAAATGCAATCGAGGTTATCAATGCATCAATGCATTTTTAGCTCGGTTTAAATAAAAAAAAAAAGAAGTAAAAAAATTCATAATCTTGAAGGACACATCTCATGGTGGAAAGCTGACTCTGCTGAGAAAACAATCTTAGCAATAGCGATGGCCATGTATTATACAAAATCACATCACCAATTCAGAATGAAATAATTAAGGTATAACCTGCAGAGCTTTTCAAGACTGGAAAACAGAGTTCAGTTCATCATCAAAGTTCGAAGTTCAAACATTAAGCAACAAGTGACAAAAAAGGCCTAAAGAAGATCCAAGGGCAAAGAGAGAATGTGGTGGGGACACTAGACCCTCTCAATATATGGACAGGGATGATGGAGAATAACCCAACACGTCACTCTTTAGTTGAGAGATTTAACACATCCAAGCGTTATTGGATTTTATTTGGGTTTATTATTAGGTTTAGTTTTCGTTATTTTATACAAACTTTTGTTCCATTCCTCTAATTTTCTCCTCTCTTTTTCAGCTCCTGCTTCTTCCCAACTTATGTTTCTTCTTTCTTATCTTCTTTACTTCTCCTCAAATCTTTACTTGACCGGTAACAGAATGAGAGAAAAAAAAAAAACCCAAAGAAGCAGCAGAAGAAAGAAAAAAACAAAAAGAAACCACCACGAGATTAACTTAAAGAAACCACTATCCAAAATGATATACATGCAAAATCAACATGTTAGAACAATAAATTTAGGAATGTAAATTGGTTAGCAGATCAAAACTATTTCTAAAGGAAATTAGACCACCACCATTTGGTGCATTGCAGAAGCGAAGTAAAAACTCACTCGATTGGCATCAAGTATCTATCTTTTTTGCTTCCACAGTACCGCGATATATCTCCAATAAGCCTGGTACTTTATCTGCATACTTTGCAACATAATTTTCCCGGAATTTCATCTCACTTCTTGTTGTTAGCAACCAAAAAACCCTCTGGTTCACTTCAATCAGATTCTTTGACTCCAAAACCTTCAAAACATTATACCTCGGGCGAACCCTTTTATCAATTGAGTACTGAAGTAAAACTGGATTTGCAACTACAGTTTGTGATCCTAATCTCACAGTATTCACAAAGAAATCCATGGCCCTCCCGATTTTGTCCTCCGAGCATGCCAGTATATCTGGATTTCGTTTAAAGGTCAGCAAAACCTCATCTTCAGTCCACCCCAAACTCTTCATATACTCAATTTTCCTCTTCCAAGTGGATTCACTCATTCCTATCATCACTCTAAGAGCATGTACAAACACAGGAGCCTTTGGTTCAAGGCCCAGATTCTTAACAGAATTCACTACACGGACCATCCTATCAGGTTTCATCTGTAAAGCTCTCGGATACATCAAAATCAGTTTCGCAACCCTATCATGAGGCACTCCCTCTTTTATCAAGAAAACAGTATTTGGTTTCAGAGCAGAATTGAAATTAAAGGTAAAATACCACGGATAACGCTTAATAGCTGCTAAAAGTTTCTCATTGTTGTCAAGAAAGGACTTCAAAAACTCAAAGCATGGCTTAATACAAGAATCTACCTTCCTATTCAAAATCGCCGGAACTAAGACGATAAGCTGAGGCAGAATCTGACCCGCAAAACCGTTCTGAGTGAGGAAATCGAACTTGAGCTTGAGGGTGCTTTCTACTCTGCAGAGGAGGACACGGGGCCACTTTTCGATCAATCTGCCTATCTGGGTCTCGTTAAAGTCGTGAGCTTTCAAGAACTCAAGTACAGAAAGGGAATTTTGGAGTTCCTTTTCATGGATTTGGAACTTTTTAGAAACTGAAAGAGCGGATTTTAATGGAAGCCCGCATGAATTGACGAGGAACTGAACTGTAAATGATGATGATGAAGATAAAGAAGACGACGAGTTAGTGTATAGTGGAGAAGAATTAGAACAAAGTGAAGCAGCAGATGTCTGTATACATCGTCTTTGCAACAAAGATATAAAGTTCCTCGCGGCGGCCATCTTCGATCTTTCAATGGGACTGGCAGAAAAGAAGAGGAGCGATTAGCTTAGCTCTGCGCATGTGTAGTGCTTAGCTGGATTATCATGGGCCGGGTCTAGTAGGGTTTATAGGTGTCCCACTCCATCCAACGCTCTTCATCACCCTTTTTTTTTTGTTTTAATTCAAATTTGATCGCGTCAGTCAGAACCCAAGTTAATAAGAATGTGTAATAAGAATGTGTATGGTTAGATGTTAAAATCATGTTTTTAAAAAAATTTAAATTTTATTTTTATTAAAATTTAATATAGTTTGTATGTTTTGAATCGTTTTGATATGTTGATATTAAAAATAATTTTTAACAATAAAAAAATCATTAACATGTATTTCGGTACGAAAATTTATTTAAAAAGTAATCGTTACTACACTCTCAAACACTTACTAAGCCTATATTAAACGGGTTAATTGAAGTAGTTTATAATAATATTTTGTTATTTAAAAAATAATTAAAATAATATAATTTATTGTTTTTTTAAAATTACATCAAGTTTTGATTTGGTTTGATTGTATATTAATTTTTCAAAATCATATCCACTCAACTTCAATTTAGTTTAATTTGAAATTTATCAGGTTGACAACAATCATGATGAACAAAAAATTGGAGGAAAAAAAAAACAATAGTTGAACAAGTGCTTTTTACGCGTGCTTTCCAGCTTATTTAGTAGTGTAGTTAGAATTATTTTTTATTTAATTTTTTATATTAAAATATATATTAATAATTTTTTTAATTTTTTAAAATTATTTTTGATATCAATACATTAAAACGATCCAAAATATATAAAACATATTAAATTTTAATAAAAAACTTTTTTAAAATTTTATCTTAAAAGCAGAAGCTATCGCATAAATAAATACTTTTAAAACTGTTTTTTTTATTATTATTATTTGTGTTAGCAAGAAATAAACACAATAATATGTTTGATAATAAAAACAATTATGGTTATATTGCAGGATTTATTAAAAAATAAGTTTGAAATATAGTTTTTAATTGAGTTTCATAAAAAAAAAATTAAA
This sequence comes from Populus nigra, assembly GCF_951802175.1. Lineage (NCBI taxonomy): Eukaryota > Viridiplantae > Streptophyta > Magnoliopsida > Malpighiales > Salicaceae > Populus > Populus nigra. The sequence continues at coordinate 47,730,580 of NC_084852.1, read as the reverse complement.
ATCCTGTTTATTTTTATGTTTTAAAAATATCTTTTAAAAAATTTAAATTTTTTATATTTTTTTTCTTTACTTTAAATTAATATTTTTTTAGTATTTTCAGATATTTTGATACTCTAATAGTAAAAATAATTTTTAAAAAATAAAAAAAATATTATTTTGATATATTTTCAAATAAAAAACATTTTAAAAAACAATCACAACCATACTTCTAAATATAACTACCACACATTTTATATATATTTTTTATTATATATACTCAGATGATAATTTTTACTAAACAAGATAGAAATGATCATGCAACTCACAGTAAATGATCTCCTCATATGACTAAGAGATTTGTTGTTTTCTTTTTTAGCCCAAGCAGCTTAAACCAGGACGGACAGAGAGGATAGAGAGCGTATACCAGCCTTGGAGGATGGTGAGCTTCGGGACAGAGAGATAGACTAGACAAAGAGACCAATGGGAAGGGGGCGACTACTTTTGGCTCTGTGATTGCTGATTTACGGTGTTTGATATTAAAGTAAGAAATAATTTTGTTCCTGGCTTATTGGAATCTGCAGTAAATTGCATCCATGATCTGCTCATATGTCCCAACACTTTCACTTTTTCTTCATGTTGAATCACAATCTTGGACAGAATTATTTGTTCCTGAAATTTCATAATCCTCCAACATCTCTCCACAGAAGACGTTGTCCTGTTGGTTGCTAATCTGAGGAGAGTTTGTTGCTGCTGAAGTTCCTTTTTTGGGTCTGGGATTTTGTAGGCTCCAACATCTCTCCATAGATTACTTGCTGTTGTCGTTTGCTGAGCTGAGCAGGATTTGTTGCTCCTGGGATTTCATCAAAACCCAACATCTTGCCACAAATAATGTTGTCATGTTTACTGCGCTGTATGCTGGACTCATCGGGTCTGCTGTTAATATGCAGAAAACATTTCTGTACGAAAGAAAACATGTTTTTCATTTAGATTTCCAAAGCAAATTCTTTTCTTAAGGAAAAAAACACAATCTTAGAAAACCAGATTTTATAAAGAAATTGAACAGGAAAAATGGTTTTTCAAGACAAAAGGGCTGCTATGTGGTTAGTTCCTGCAGAGGAAGAGTGAAAGACATGAACTAAACTGGTCACTGTTACTATTGTATTGTGTCAGTTGACAGAGTGGACGCGATCGCAGATTACATAGCTTAGCATATTGATTAGAATATATGCTCAAAATTATGCTAAGAAACAATTGAATTCTGGGCCAACTTTCATCCTCAACATCTCTTCATTACCAACTCAAAAGGATGAACTCCATAGTTTGTCAACTGCCTGTGGATAACATCAACTGCTTTGATACAGAGAGAGATTGGAAATGGTGGAAAGGTTAAGAGTTAAGGGGCATCCAAATGAAACCGCTTCTGCTGGAATTACCCTTCATAGTTAAATAGACTGGAAAGTACAGTAAAACCAGAAGGAAACCAGAATTTCATAAAAGCCATCATCATTTTCATCATATCATGGCACCACCTTCAGAGGAACGACAGGACTCTATCTCCTTTCCACGCAACCACGACTCAGAAATTCCTCCTGTTCAAAGAATAGTATCTAGCCAAGCAAGGATTGAAACAGTGTATAGAGATGAGGAGAGGTTAGGGTTTTTTAAGCCTTAAATACTATAACTCTAAAAATAGAGAAAGAAACTAGGGTTTATCAAAGCTTTAGAATTACATTTCTAAAATAATTCTTTAACCAATAATTTATTTAATTTCTGAAAAATAAAAAATAAAATTGTCTAAATAGAAATTATAACTTAATAAATGAATTCTAAAACAAATTTAAAGAAATTCGAAAATAACTAGAAAAATAAAGAACAATTTTAAGCATCATTTTTTGGGTCTAATTTAGACATGAACTGACCTCGGCAAATGCTAGCAAGCTGACCCATAGGGAACTTGACAAACACGCTAAAAAATGTCAGCACCATACAACCATTTTATTAAAAATTATGTTCATTTTTGTCAAAAACACTAATTTAACTCGTCCAATATCCTGTAGGTGGAGAAGATGCAGCAGAAAGAGAGGAAGAAGCTCTTGAAGAAGGACGCAAAAGTCTTATATCCAACATGGAAATTCCTGGTCTGCAAAGCAGGATGGAAAAGATAAGAATTGGAGGAGGTTATCCTGCGAAGGGGAAAAAAATACAGAGCAAGTTAGTAGGTAGGAATCATTACCATTGATATTAATATGAGAATCCAGAGCTACTTTTAAAATTAGAGGATTTGATACTGCAACGAGAAATTTAAGTTTGGGCGTGAAATCCACGAGGACTACCCTTTAAATCTGCTCTCTCAGTTTCGGAGCTTCTTGGAAACGGAAAGATAAGACTTTAAGGAAGGCCCCCGCATGGGTAAAAATATTTGAAATGAAATGTAAATGAATTCATGATGAAGATGAAGGGGATGCTTGGAATAATGGTAAAAATATTTCTCAAATATATTTTTTCTTGTAAATACATTAAAATAAGAGGGTTAAAAATCACAACGAAACAGCTTAGTGGAGAAGAGGGTTATCAGAGGGGTTGCCGAGAAGATATTGACCTCCCTTCTGAGCTAATTCGCTGTCGGTTCACTTTAATTGGGCAAACTCAGAACATTTTCAATTTGGATATATTCTGATTAGGGCTCAAAATAGGCCCATTTATAAGATTGTCATAGCTGACCCATGTGAATCTGTGATGTTCCAAACTCAAAAAACAAGAACAAGATAGAGAGGGCTTGTTATTTAAGATACATTTTCAAAAAAAAAAAAAAAGTCATGAGAAAAAAGTTCCTTGTGATCAAAATGATGGCATGGTGATAACCAACAATTTTCTCATAAATGACCAACTTCCATATTCATTCTAGTTAAGAGCTTCTAGCTGCAAAATATGAAGTTCATCAAGTCAATTGCTTCATGGTTTGAAAAGAGAAGGGACTTTGGAAATAGGGGAAGCAATGCTGCAATATACAGCATTCAATCAGTTTGTACCGCCTGCCTGCTAACAATCCAATAAAACAGTCACCAAGAAAATTAGCTGGCTTTGGTTTAACATTTGAAGAGAATGGCAAGAACTAGAGAGCATTGGCCAGGCCTTCAAGAGCAAGAATACGCAATTTATTTCAGCAAACAATGAAATTCAACGGACCTACGGCATCTTTTCAAAGAATTGCAGATGAGAAGATGAACTGTCAACAAGAAAACTCAAGGGTTCCAAGTCATGGTTGCTTGCTGCAAACTAACAACTTGACTTGTATAGTTCTGAATTTAGAGCAGAGAAGTAATCTACTAGATTATGAGCCTAGAACTTGACTAAGGATCAACCAAAGAATGACACTTACAATATTTGTTGTTTGGTCCAAGAAAATTAGCTGGCTTTGGTTTAGCATATGAAGAGAATGGCAAAAACTAGAGATCATTGGCCAGGCCTTCAAGAGCAAGGATATGCAATTTATTTCAGCAAACAATGATATTCAAAAGTAATCGGTAAAACAGGCATTACAACTACGAACTTCAAATAGCTTCTCGGCGTGCGCGCGTGCACATGTAAGCACACACACATATAGGTATAGATATGTATGTATTCACCTGAGAAAAACATTGGCCTGTGATAATGGAATGGAGGTGATGGATGGGAGGTAATCAAGTATCTATCTTTCGGTCTTTGTTGTGCCCCTGTATACCTCCAATAAACCTGGCACTTTATCAGCATACTTAGTAACATAATTCTCCAAGAAATTTTTCTCACTAACTGTTAGCAGATAGTTCGTCTTCTTGCCGATTTCAATTAGCTTCTTAGACTTCAAAATCTTCAAAACATCATACCTAGGACGGAGCCTTTTCTCAGTTGAATACATAAGAAACTTAGGACAGGCAATGATGGCCTGCCTTTCCATCTTAATAGTATTCAACAAGAAATCCATCGATTTCCTCATTTTTTCCTCCGAGGATGATAATTGAAACGGGTATTGCTTAAATGCCCGCAAAATCTCTTCTTCAGTCCACCCAAAACTTTTCATCACCTCAATCTTCTTCTTCCAAGTGAACTCATTCATGGATAAGATCGATCTAAGAGCATATATAAACATGGGAGCCTTTGGCTCAAGACCCAAATTCTTGACAGCATTGACTGCATAAACCATCCTATCGCGCCTTTGATATATAATTCTTGGTTGTGCAACAATCATTTTTACTACTCTCTCTTCAGGCACTCCCTCTTTTATCAACAACTCAACATTTGGCTGTATAATACTCTTCCAATCATAGGTCAAGAACACTGCACATCGCTTAGAAGCCGCTACAATCATGTCATTACTACCAAGAATGGACTTAAAATACTCAAAACATGGCTTCATATTAGATTCTAAAGCCCTTTCCAAAACATTCGGATTTGATGTAATGAGCTCAGGAAGAAGCTTACCCACAAAGCCATTTGCGATGAGGAACTCAAATTTTGGTTTGAGATTGGTGTCTACTCCACGTCTGAGGACATCAGGCCGCTTCTCAATTAATTTGACGACGTGGGTTTCTTTAAAGCCGTGAGCTTTCAGAAACTCGAGTACTGATTGGGGCTTCTGGATGCTCTTCTCGTCGAGTTGTAACTTCTGGGAGACAGAAAGAGCAGATTTTGAGGGAAGCCCGCATGAGTTGATGAGGAAGTCGACTGTGAACGATGACGATGGAGCATTGGAAAGAGGAGAAAGTGTTGGAGTAGATGACGATGATGTTGATAGAAAACGTTTCTGTAAGAGAGGAAGCAGGTTTCTCATGGCTACCTTGGTGCCCATTTCCTGGAAGCAGATACTTTGCCAAACCTAGAATTAGAACAAAGACCGTCAAGACATTTTCTTTTTCAGTGGGTTGATGAACTGAATGGGTCTGTTTTCATTGGGCCAAATTCCTCAATGTTTAATCAAACTGATAAGGGTTCAAATGGGCTGGGCTCAAAATGGTTAATTAAACTAAACTGAGAATATAATGATTTGTTAGATAAAATATTTTTTAAAAGAATTTAATTAGTGGTTTATCATGTAAATATTTTTTTTATTTTTTTTTAATATTTATTAATATTGAATAAGAATAAATATTTTTTTATTTTTATATAATTTTTTAAATTCATTGTTTTTAGATTTTTCATGATTTATTTATTTTTTTTAATTAAGACTCAGTTTTTATTTTAAAAAAATACTGCAAATAAATAAAAGATATTTTTTATTAAGATAAAGAAATACATTAAAAAAAACTATTTTTTTAGTTAAAAAAACAAAAAAATTATATAAATAAAAAAAGATAATTTTGATGGAAACATATATTTTTCTTTTATAATTTTATTTGTCTTTTCTACCTATATCTATTTTTATTATTATATAATTAAATAAAAAATAAATTTCAAAAACTTATCAGCACCGACACGCAGTCATCTATGCTAGTGGTTAGCCCAGGACTTCCTGGGATCAAAATAAAAGGAGCGTGCCTGAAAAATCAACAAAAAGCCCCCTTAATCTCCCCTCTGCTCCAACCCACGCTTGTTCAACAACTCAATTTGCTTCTTCCGAGTTAATTCATTTAGGGGTGAGTAAAAAAACTGAAAAATCAATTAAACTAAAAAAACCAGAAAAAAAATAATTAAAAAAACTGAACCGAAAAAAAAACCAATTAAAATTTTAAAAAAACCAGCCAGTTCGGTTCGGTTTTGGTTTTATAAGAAAAAAATCAAAAAAACCAAACCGAACCGAAACCGAAAAAAACTGGAAAAAAACTGAGCCAAACCGAAAAAACCAAGTCAAACAAAAAAAACAGAGTCAAATAAAAAAAAACCAAGCCAAAACAGGAAAAAACCGAGCCAAAACCGAGAAAACCGAGCCAAAACCGGAAAAACCGAGCCAACCGGTTTGAACCGGTTTTTGCCATAAAAAACCTAATCGAACCGAAACCGATCGGTTTAACCCGGTTTCGGTTCGATTCGGTTTTTTTTTTTTAAATCAATTTAATTACTTTTTTTTATTATTATTGAAATTCGGAACGTTGCATAAAACCTTTCAAATCATAACAGTCACCAAGAAAGCCTTAAAAAAAAAAGCCACCATTGTGTCATTTCAACCAAGAATACTCTTCAAACAAACTCAAATGATGGATCAATTTGAGAAACCAAGGGCTTCTCCAAAGTTTAAGTTATTAGTTTTTTACATTAAGCTATAACCATGGACAGAATACATGTTCAAGGACAGGACCTGTTTGAAATTTTCAAAAGGCCCTTAGATTCTCGTGTTAAAGCATGCATGCCATTTCTTTTTGAAGGGCAGGGCCTAAAAAAAAGAAAGATTAAAAAAAAAGGGTCAAAGAAATGAACCAGAAACAAGAGCTGCCGTGATAAGAAACTAATATGAAAAATGGTAGGATGTTGAGCTCAGTATTCGAAGAATTAATTGAACGATATAAAATGACAGTACAAACTAGGTCTAATTCAGAAGAAGGGAAGCAATTTACAACCATTGTGTTATACTTTGTATAACACAAACTAACTTAGCCATCAAGCGTCTTTCTCTGTTCTCATGGCTGTACCTGTACCCTTGTACAGCTCTAACAGACCAGGGACTTCATCCGCAAACCTGCTGACATAATTTATAAAGAACTTCTTCTCGCTCGTAGCTAGCAGAGTAGAAATTTTCATGTCTCCTTTAATCAGTTCCTTCGACTCCAAGACATTTATAACATTATACCTTGGGCGAATCCTTTTATCAATTGAGAAGCCAATAAAATTAGGATTAGCAATTATAATTTGTCTTTCCAACTCCATAGTATTGATATAGAAATCTATTGCACTCCTGATTTTCTCCTCCGAGAATGCTAATATTTGTGGGTACCTCTTAAAAGCCCTCAGAATCTCCTCTTCACTCCACTGCAAACTCTTCATCACCTCAATTTTCTTATTCCAGGTTGTTTCAGTCATTTGTAACCTCACGCTAAGAGCACGTACAAACATCGTCTTATCTGGCTCCAGACCCAAATTCTTAATAGCATTCATCGCGTAAACCATCCTGCCACGCTTACTCAGTATAGTTCCTGGATTTAAGATAATCAATTTTGCTACCATGTTAACAGGAACTCCCTCTTTTCTCAAAAAATCAATGTTAGGTTGCGCGTTAACATTCAAATCAGCCGTCAACAACCTGGAAGAACGCTTAAGAGCCGCAACAATATTCTCATTGCAGTATAGAAACGACTTCAAAAGGTAAAAAGCTGGTTTAATACGAGAATCTAAGGCACTTGTAAGTATTTCAGTATGGTGTATGATAAGGTCGTGAAGGAGCTTACCCACAAAGCCATTTGCGATCAGAAACTTGAATCTGGGAGCGAGATTGCCTTCTACTCTGGACTGGAGGACTTGAGGCCGCCTCTCAATCAATTTGGAGATGTGGGTTTCTTCGAAGTTGTGAGATTTCAAGAATTGTAGCACAAAAGGAGGATTTCGAAGATTTTTTTTGTCCAGCTTCAGCTTCCGGGAAGCTAAAAGAGCAGATTTTAAAGGAAGCCCACATGAGTTGACGAGAAAATCCACCGTAAATGAAGAAGAAGAAGATGATGAGGATAGTGAGCTACTAGTAGATTGCGTTGCTAGAAAACGTTTTTGAATAAGAAAAAGCTTCGTGGCCATTTTCTCACTAACGGGTAAAAATTTAATTAGAGAAGAACCATCTCAATCTAAAAGCTTAAGCTGTTAGGTGAGGATATGATTTATATTATTTTCTAACACACTCCCTCAAGTGAAAGCCCTTTGGGCTTGAAACTTGCACAGGCCCATTTTACCTTGTGCTTAATTTTTATCAAATAAATAGGGATGGTGAGATTCGAACTCGTGACCACTTGGTCATCAAGGCTCTGATACCATGTCAAAGAACCATCTCACCTAAAAGCTTAAGCTTTTAAGCTTTTAGGTGAGATGGTTCTTTGACATAGAAAAAGCTAACGAGGACTGATCCCTAATTTCATCGACTAGGCGTAGGGTTTGTTCTGTGATTCATGAAAACCGGCCGGACTCTCAGTCCCCCCTTTCGTTTACCTCTGAAATATTGGTCCATTGCTTATATACTACTATACACATATACTTGTGTTATTAAATGATTTTTAAAATTGTTTTTTTGATATATTAAAATAATTTTTATGTATATTTTTAATATTAAAACGTCAAAATTTAATATTTTTTCAAATAAATTATATTTAAAATAAAAACTATTACACATCAAAACACCAGTGAGACCAAATCATTGGCTCGGTCTGGTACTCTTTCACGGACATTAGAATGGAAAATGCATGTAACTATAGTGGATTCGTCGTAGGTGGATCTTTATGGGCTGTTAAGGCAGCTTTAATGATTGCAGTTTTAAAAAATAGTTTTTTAAAAAATATATTTGAGGTTTTTTAAAAAAAAACATATTAAAAAATAAATATATTCTTAAAACTAATGTAAAATGAATTTTTTACAGGTAAAATAAATAAAAATATGATTTCCCTAAATAAAAAACATGTTATTTTAATTTTTATAAAATTAAAGTTTGAAATGTAATTATGCATGTAGTCCAAAGCAATCAGAAAAAATTCGACTAACCTATTTATTAATAAGAAAAAATTATTTGACTAACCAATTTATTTATTTTTATCTTGATCAGACAAAAACAGAAATTACCACAATAATAAACAATCTCTAAGTTAGTAATTTACGATATGATTTTATATTTTATGCCAAGAAATTTTGTTTTATATATTTTTGATACAACTAGTTTTTGGCTTATATTGTTGGGCTAGATAAAAAAATAAAAAAAAATCTAAAAAAATTGTTTAGACCTCAAAAAACCATTTAATATTGTTATTAAACCTCATCTAGTATCAACTTTAAATGCTCTAGACTTGAGTCGTTGCCTAACCTTGACTTAAAATTAATGACATGACAATTACTTTAACATAATTTAGTTGGTTTGAACAATTACTTTAACATGACTTAATTGGTTTAAAGAATACGAAGAAAACTTGGATAATTAATAAAAAAAATATTTTGATTTAAAAAAATATTTCAATGAGATATTATTTTTTTAATATTAAGATGATAATATATAAGATCGACACATGTTTCATGGCTGAACTCATCAAATCTGTGATCTATGATTATGAACTCCATTGAATTTAATAATTTTATTTTCTGAAATTATTTTTTACTTGATGACATGATTAAAAATTAAATGCTTGTTGAATTGAACATCAATCAAATATTATACAATTGTTTTGAAACTGCAATAATTTTATTTAAAAAATTAAAATAAATTATAAAAACCAATTTAAAATTAATAAAATGTTAAAAGATAAAATTAATTAAAAAAATAAAAAAAATTCAATCAAAAGAAAAATAAAATCAGAAAATAAATTTTTTTTAAAAAAAACTATTTGATATTTGACCCTGTTTGGGAGTGCTTTTCCAAAGCGCTTCTGAAAAAATTTGAAATTTTTTTTTACTTGAAGTAATATGTTTTTTATGTTTTCAAATCATTTTGATGCGCTAATTTCAAAAATAATTTTTAAAAAATAAAAAAATATTATTGGCACACTTTTTTGAATGAAAAACACTTCAAAAAGCAACCATAACCACACTTTCAAACACCCTCAATCAAACTCAATGAGTCAATTTTGAAACCTTTCGATCCAACTCCTTACTTAGCCCGAGTTTAAAATTAACATGCATGATAGTTGATTCTACATGCCCAAACAGCTTGGCGGATCCAAATACAACGAAGATGACTGATAAAAGTGTTGTTTGACTTTAAAAAAAATCTAAAAATAATATTTTTAAAAAACATTAAAACGAATATATACTAGATCGACTCAAGCTTTGCGAGATTTAACTTGCAAGAATCATGGACTCCACTAGACTTAAGAAAATTATTTTTAAATTATTCAGAATGAAAAATAAAAGAAATTATAATAACTGATTTAAAATTAATAAAACATTTAAATGATAAAATTGAAAAGAAAAATTAGAAGGTAGATTTTTTAAAAAATAAAATAAAAAATGAGAAAAAAATTAAGTTGCTTCTCTGTTTATATAAACAAAGCACTATAACGTTTTTTTTTTTTATCTAGTAGAGAAAGTAATCTAAATTTAAATAAATTTCAGATAAATGGATGACAAACTCAACATCACTGTTAGTTAAAATAATACACACAGACCTGAAAGGTGACCCGCCAAAATATAAAGAAAATGATTCTTATATATTTGTGAGATGTAGAACTATAACCATGAAATGATCTCAAATTTTGTTATCATTTTTCTTAACCAAGGACTCACCCTTGTTGGTTACCAGAGATGGCTTTAGGACAACATGAACACATAGAAATATCTTTGTAAGAGATTGTTATCCTGAACAACTATTGATTTTGCTTCTACAAAGAATTACTTGTGTGATGGAACATAAAATCAAAGGAATAAAAAGAAGAAGAAAATGGGAATTCAGCACATAAATATTATGCCGAGTTTTTGTATGAGATTCAATGTATTTCCTATACATTACAAATGTATATATATGTGTGTATGTGTTAATAAAAAGAGGACTTCTCCGACACGATTCTAAAGCACACATCTGCAATGAATAACAGCTCCCTAAAAGCTACAATGCCAGTGACCATGCAGTTTCTCACCATAACAAAACCAACATACTTGCTTTCTGCCCCCACTATTACTTGTTGAAGAACCTCCATCTAGCTCCTTGGAAAACATGGAACAATCAACTGCTGAAATATCAGGCATCAATAAATACATTAGTTTGCATGTATGCAGCTGTTCGTTACCGAATGCATGTTTAAGCAGCGGCAGCAGCAGCAGCAAGCGTGACCAAAGTGGCCATCTGCTGACATTCAATTAAAAACCTAGAGACGCATCTCGATCTTTACCATAGTCTTTACTATAGCATAGGACTGAAGTTTATCACTTCAAGAAAACTGCTTCTGAAGCTCGGGAATCCCAGAAGATGAAGTGCTCATGTCATGCAATTTACCATTGCCAACTGAGCTTTAAAGTTTAAGAGATTGAAAGGAATTGAAGAAGGGGCACACAAATAGAACTCATAATGGCAGAATGATTGCGTCAAGGAAAGGTAGTCGTTCATTCGATGAGAGATCAAGGGCAATATGTATGCAATTCTTTAATTGTAAATATGAACAATTAAATATAGATTATAATGCCCTGATTTTTACATTTTAATAATTATTAAAAGAAAAAATTTACCTTGAGAAAATGTAATCTTGAATGTAAATTGAAGAAGAAAACTATGTTTCTCTTCTAACTCTCAATTATTTCCACTAGAATAAAACATCTTGCATTCTCTCACTTTATCTGCCACTGATGGCAAATAAACCATCCAAAAAATCCCAAAAAGGATGCAAATCTGATACGCAATATGATTACAAGAAAACATCACCTCCCAAATCCACATAATCCAACGTGGAAAGGAAATACAACTGTTTAGATAATTATACAGTTCTGGAATCACGCTTGTAACATAGTTTGTATCTAACTGCATTGCTGCAGTTTGAAACCCTGCCGGAAGTCTAGATTTTGCCTCTCCCAAGCAACCTTATTGTTGAGTATTTGAGACCAGCTTCCTGACTTCCTGAGTATGACAGTGACCCGCCAGTATTTCATATGCACCAGCAAGAGAGCTAATTGGCCCTGAACTTCTTCATATCCAACACCCCTGCTATTTTGAAGCCAAAGCTATAAATAACCAATCAAATCCCGAACACTTTACAGGATTCGGGCATGTAGGTTTATAAACAATGAGGGCGGGATAGCCACAGAAAGAAGTTCAAGGTAGTTTTTGCAATTTCCCATTTCGATCATATTAATTCTGTTACTTGATAGCATATATGAACTGTAAGCAACCGAGACCTTTTTAGCTTACCAGCATTCATGGGAAAAAAATAACCAGTATGTTTTTATGGCTCCTCTTATGCTTCGCAGCTCAAATCAAGATAACTATTTCAAGTTAAAATTCAAAGAGTAAAATCCCCTAGGATTGAAATTCCAATACTATTATGCAAATCCTTCAAGCCACAATATCTGTTTGAATTTAAATATACAGCTAATGATCTAACAACACTTACAAACACTCCAAAAAGCTACCACCAATAAAAAACTTCCAGAAACCAATGTCCAAAAACAACAACAAAATGAAACTTGGACAATCAAACAATAAATTGAACAATATAAATTAGAGACAGTTAAATGGTTTACACGACATCATTACAAAGCCACCGGGATAAGAGGAATTTAAGCTACTATTGTATAATGCATTAAAAAAGCAAACTTACTATTTTGCCATTAAGTTATAGCCCCTTCGTTTTTCTAATGCTCCCATATATCTCCAATAAACCAGGAACTTTGCCCTCGTACTTGGTAATGTAATTCTCCAAGAACTTCTCCTCGCTTATTTTTAAGAAAGTTGCAGTCTTCCTGACTCTAATTAGCTTCTTTGACTCCAAAACCTTCAAAACATTATACCTCGGATAAATCCTCTTATCAAACGAATACTTGAAAATTGAGGGATTTGCAGTAATAGTTTGGTGTCCCAGCTTCACTGTATTCACAAAGAAATCCATCATGCAGTTGATTTTCTCCTCTGAACATGATAAAAGAAACGGGAATCGCTTAAAAGTCCCCAAAATCTCCCCTTCGCTCCAGCCAACGCTCTTCCAAGCCTCAATTTTCTTCTTCCAAGTTGGTTCGCTCAATTGCACCATCACCCTAAAAGCGTGGATAAACATAGGAGCCTTTGGTTCAAGCCCCAAATTCTTAAGATAATTTGCTGCAGAAACCATCCTATCATGCTTAATTAGTATGGTTCTTGGGTACGACATTAACAGTTTTGCCATCTTATCAAGAGGCAACCCCTCTTTAATCAGGAAATCAATATTTGGTTGCACACATGACTTGAAACTATATGTCAATAACCACGAAGCACGCTTAAGAACAGCTATGATATTCTCATTACTGCCAAGAAATGGCTTCAAAAGTTCTAAACATGGCTTAATGCGAGTATCTAATCTGCATACCAAAATTCTCGGATCCGACATCAGAATTTGGGGCAGAAGTTGACCCTCAAATCCATTTTTAATGAAGAAGTCAAATTTGGGCTCCAGATTGTCCTCAACTTTGCAACGGAGGACAGCAGGACACTTTTGGACCATTTTGGCGATGTGGGCATCCTTAAAATGGTGAGATTTAAGGAATTCTACTACAGCTTGCGAGTTTTGGAGGTTATTTTCATCGTTTAGGAGCTTCTTGGAAACTGAAAGGCCTGGTTGTAAAGGAAGCCCGCATGTCTTGATGAGATATTCAGCAGTAAATGATGATGAGGCAGTGGGAAGTATAACAGATGTGTTGAAGAAACGTTTTTGTGCTAGAGAAAGTAGGTTTCTCATGGCCATACAGGCGTTGGCCATATTTGGAAGCACAAATTTTGGACAAGAAGGTGAAGACAGAGAAGCGGAGAGGTTTTTGTTGGGGTTAGGGTTTGTTAATGGCTATCTGGCTATTGATTAATCCAGGTTTCCAATCATTGGGCCACATTTGATTAGGTTCCATGGGCCTGCAAAGAATTGCTCTTTCATTTGTTTATTTATTTTAAAGTAAACTATCCCAGAGTCCTTTTTAATTGTTTTTAAATAAATTCTATACTAATTAAGGCAGATATTCATATAAACAATTATTTAAGTTTTTTTTTAAATAAAAAATTTCTATTTATTATTCATATATTTTTTTATTAGTCGTATAACTTTTCAATAAAAAATTAAGGAATTTAAAATGAATATTCTTAAGAATTAGAAGTATAAAAAGTATATTCCTCTTTTTTGTTTCGAATAAAAACATATTTTTTTTATTATAAATACAATTTCTTAAATAGAAATTTATCATGATTTTAAAAATAAATCTTAATAAATAAAAATATACATGTGTGAGTAATATTGCAGTTACTTAACACAAACTAATTTCATAAAACTAAACTATATAAAAAAACTAAAACAATAATGAATCTGAGTTAAAAAAATATAAAAATATCCATAATAAAAAATAAATATTTTATTTTCATTGAATAATATATGATGTTTTTATTAGAGGGAATCAATCTTCGTAATTCAAACACAACTACAAATACATGTGTGAGCAACATTGTAATTACTTAACACAAACTAATTTCATAAAACTTCATAGAAATATGCCAGCTTCATTCTCCATTTTAAATTTAAAAAGAGAATAAAATGGGTGGTTTTTTATATTTATATTTTAGATTTTTCTTTTATTTTGTGTTTTTTTAGCATTTTGTTAATTAGAAATTAAAGTTTGTATTTTTTCAATTTATTTTTTATATGGTTATTTCAGTCTCGTGACTTTGATCCTAAGCTTGATAGATTAATTAAGTTGACTCGGTTTTTTTTATCTTTCAGTTTCATCTTTCAAAATTAGTTTATCTAGGAATTAAGTTTTATGATTTATCTTAATATACTTTCTATCGATCTCATGACCCGAGTTGGAGTTTTATGATTATTTTTATCTCATTACTTGAGTTATAGGCTTGATAGGTTAATCTAAGTTAATTCATGTTGTTTTTCTATATTTTTTTCATTGATTTTTTTTTAAATTTCATCATTCAATATTAGTTTTATTATAAATTCAATTTTATCATTTGTTTCAGTTTACTTTCTATAGAATTATCTCGGTCCTCATAACTTGAATTACAAATTTAGCATATTAACTTAGGTTAACTCATGTCTTTTTTATATTTTTTTCAATTTCATCATTCATAAATAATTTAATTAAAAACTTGAATTCAAATTTGTTTCAATTTATTTTTATAGAATTATTATGATCTCATAACATAAATCATAAATTTAATAAAATTAACTCAAATAATTTAATATAATGTTATTTTTTTAAAAAAATATATCATCTTAAATCTTTTTATCAAACCATTTTTTTTTTAATTAAACTATTTTTTTTTAATCATCAAAGTTCTTTTTCGATCCACCAAACCAAGTGAAGTTACATTAAATGAGCCTTGCATGATTTTTTTTTCCATCCAGAAAACGTCAACGTTTTTCAGTTACCAAAAACTACAAACAAGCCAATTATCTCAAAAAAAGAAAGTTTTTTAAAAAAATATCAAAGAAATGAACCGGGAACAAAAGCTGCAGTGATAAGAAACTAATATGCAAAATGATAGGAAATTGAACTCAGCATTCGAAGAATTGATTGAAAAATATAAAAATGGCAGGAACAAACCAGGTCTAATACAGAAGAAGGGAAGCAATTGCAAGTATGTGTAGCTCCTTGTATAACACAGACTACCTTACATTTCTGTCATCAAGCATCTTTCTCTGCTCTCTTGGCAGTACCCTTGTACAGCTCCAATAAACCAGGGACTTCCTCCACATACCTGCTGACATAATTTATCAAGAATGTCTTCTCGCTCGTATTTAGCAGAGTAGAAATTTTCATGTCTCCTTTAATCAGTTCCTTCGACTCCAAAACCTTTATAACATTATACCTTGGACGAATCCTTTTATCAATTGAATATCCAAGAAAAATAGGACAAGCAATTATAATTTGTCTTTGCAACTCCATAGTATTGATATAGAAATCCATTGCACTCCTGATTTTCTCCTCCGACATTGCTAATATTTGTGGGTACCTCTTAAAAGCCCCCAGAATCTCCTCTTCACTCCACTGGAAACTCTTCATCACTTCAATTTTCTTATTCCAAGTTGTTTCAGTCATTTGTAACCTCACGATAAGAGCACGAACAAACATTGTATTATTTGGCTCAAGACCCAAATTCTTAATAGCATTCATCGCATAAACCATCCTGTCACGCTTACTCAGTATAGTTCCTGGATTCAAGATAATCAATTTTGCTACCATATCAGCAGGAACTCCCTCATTTCTCAAAAAATCAATGTTAGGTTGCGCATTAACGTTCAAATCAGCCGACAACAACCTCGAAGAACGCTTAAGAGCCACAACAACGTTCTCATTACTATGTAGAATCGACTTCAAAAGGGAAAACGCTGGTTTAATACGAGAATCTAAGGCCCTTTTGAATATCTCAGTATGGTGTATGATAAGGTCGTGAAGGAGCTTACCCACGAAGCCATTTGCGACGAGAAAATCGAATTTGGGAGTGAGATTGCCTTCTACTCTGGACTGGAGGACTTCAGGCCGCTTCTCGATCAACTTGGAGATGTGGGTTTCGTCAAAGTTGTGAGATTGCAAGAATTGTAGCACGAAAGGAGGATTTCGAAGATTTTTTTTGTCCAGCTTCAGCTTCCGGGAAGCTAAAAGAGCAGATTTTAAAGGAAGCCCGCATGAGTTGACGAGAAAATCCACCGTAAATGAAGACGAAGACGATGGGGATAGTGAGCTACTAGTAGATTGCGTTGCTAGAAAACGTTTTCGAATAAGAAAAAGCTTCATGGCCATTTTCTCACTACCGGTAAAAATTTGGTAGGAGAAGAAGCTGACGAGGAATGACCACTAGGGTTTGTTTTGTGGTTCATCAACTGAATGAAAATGGGCCGGACTTGGAGTCTCCATTTTACCCCTAAAATATTGATCCATTTCTGTATATATTATTACACCCATGAGTGAGACCGGACCATCGAAGATTAAGGGCTATTTAAGATTATAATAATAATGTTGGTTTAAAGTATTTTTTATTTATAAATATATTAAAATAAAATTTTTTATTTTTTAAAAATTATTTTTTACATCAACACATCAAAATAAACTGAAAATATAAAAAAAATTTCATTTTAAATAAAAAAATTTTCAAAATTTTTACAAATACGGTGCAAACTGCTTTCCCAAACACATTTCCGGTCCGTTACTCCTTCAATTACACCATAATACAATTGTCACTTCTCTAAAACCGCGCATAGACATACCTTTACATCTAACATTTAATTTTAAATAATAAAAAGGTAAACTTTATAAAATTCATAAAAAACACAAATGCTAAATTAAAAATTCATAAAAATATCTATTTCATAAATAATCACAACAACATAATAAAAAAATCTTACAAAAAAATTAAACATCTTATTACAAGTTCTCAAAATTATTTATAATAAATATCAAATAACAAGTCTAAAGATATCATTTATCAAATAAAAATCATTTAGCTCGGTTAATATCTTAAACTGGTTATATAAACTCCCTCCATAACTTGAGTCTAACTACTTCCTCTACTTTAATTCTCTACCTATCTAAAGAGAGTAGAGAAAATGGTACATTAACCTCAACTTAACAAGTAAAGCTCCACATACAAACACTACTCTTATATCAAATTACTATGACCACATTATAGCAGTGACTAAGCCATTACTTAACTGTTCTTGACCGGCTATTATAGCTTGTTGGCAAGATCCATTGCTAATTACTATAGTTTATTAATGGGTTATTAGGACTAGTTCTAGTGTCAACAATTCTATTCGCTAAATATTATAACTTTATTCGTACATAGTCCTTTAAGAGTCTTTATAAATATTCCATTCAAAAATACGAATCATTTTATATAACATTCTTACAAAATCATATATATCATGCATTAACAAACATCATTGTCGTGGCTTTGACATGCCTTTCTTGAATAGGAGAAGACTGTTTATGCAAATTCAATAACTAACGAACTGTGGAAACATCATAAGAAATAATAGGCGAAGAAGATGAAGAGCTTGTGCTATAACATAATATAATAGGCCATATGTCGATGAAATTCTCTTCCTTCCTCCACTTCATCTTCTTAGTTAAGTGCTTTGCTTCCCTTTTTATTCCCCTCATTTAGAGAGTGTGTGGATGAGAGATAACTTGTGCATTTTTTGAGTAAAAAAGCATGTTTTTATAGCTTTTGAATATGTGGTTAGGTATAGTTTGTGTTTAAAATGTATTGTACCTTAAAAAAAACCATCATACCTCCAAGCCAAATACCCTTTTAGGCTAATAGCAAGATTCTATTTAACTAAACACAATCTGTAAGGTACAAGCAAGTCAATTTTAACATATCAAATGTTTTATATTATTTTAAAGAATGTAATACATATATACAATTAAAAAAATATTTATTCTATTTAAAAATAACAGGAATATGTGAAGATTTACTTATGTATCCTGTTTAGACAATTAAAATATAAAATCTCATCTCAAACAACATATTCATATGAAAAATATAGCCTATTAAAGTCCCTTGAACACTTAGTTATGATAATTTGTCAATTGTACATTATTTATTAAATTGATTATAACTCATTCTAGAAAAATCATAATTTCATCTTGTTTTTTGAGTTGTAAACTAGACTTGATTATCTTTTCATCTACATGTGATTCATTTTATATAATTTATAATAAACCTCAAAATTATTATTGAGCGTTGCTATTAGACAACTTGCGCATTCTTTACTATTTTTACCATAACTTTCTCTATAAAATCAGATTAATACATTGTTTATAGTGTTAAAAACCACATAAGACAAGCTTTTTATACATATAAGATTTAGGTAAAAAAAGTATATCTATTCGAAACATTTTTTTAATTGAACATAAACCTTTATCAAATACCTAAAACTAAGAACTTCTCGTTTTTATACCTAAATGTTAACCTAATACCTTCATACCATTAAACAAATATTATACACTATTAATCCATCTTACAATATCATAAAGTATGCCATATTCACTATATATATTTGGTTTTTTTTATACAAATACCATTTAAATCTCTTTAACTTATGTATCTTTCATATAAAAAAACTTTAATCAATCCAAAACTTGTCTAAATAAAAGAGATTCATATTTCTTACCTTGAAACAAAAAAAAAATAGAATGAAACACCAATCCTTCAATGTCAATCCACTTTACTCATCTTCTCTACACCCATCAAGGAACAAATAACTCTCAAAATTTATTTTCTCTAAAGTATCATAAAATTTATTTTTATATGGATATAGGATTAAATGGGCCTTTTTTTGTCTGCTTATTTTAAAATAAAATTATATGTAAACTTGGTCCTTATATATAATAGTATTACAGGAACTTACAGGTAATTATCATGGATTAAGGATGGATGGATCTTTTTATGCAAGTAAGTCGGCAATATGTCTTTTGACTATTTTTTTTAAGAACAATTTCATTTAACATCCTGTAGTTTAGTTCAAATTATAATTTACATTCCAAGTCAATACAAATTTTCAAACTAGAAAAAATGAATAAACTGCTCTTATATATTATATTAAAATCTTGACCAGACAACATATCTTCTCTCTCTTTATGTGATATTTTGTTTCTCTTTAACACAATATTCTTTTTCTTAGCTTAAATCACGAAATTGAACATAAAATCAACTCTAATTTCAATTCTATCGATCTACTGTATTAAAATTATGGGTTTGAAAAGGGGAGAGAGAGCATTCGTTTTCATTTTATTAAAGAAGAAGAAGAAGAAGCTTTCTATAGTATTGGTTGGCTCTCCTTCATGATTTTCAGTGCTAAATTTCATGTACTTCCTCTCTTTTTCTTGCTAACTAAACATATAA
The DNA here is from genome assembly GCF_951802175.1 of Populus nigra. Lineage (NCBI taxonomy): Eukaryota > Viridiplantae > Streptophyta > Magnoliopsida > Malpighiales > Salicaceae > Populus > Populus nigra. Next base: position 47,710,938 of record NC_084852.1, on the reverse strand, counting down.
TTTTGAATGAGATTGAAAAGAACTGGATAAATGTTAAAGATCTGTAATTTTTAAGGAGACATAAGAGTTTTAAGTGTGTAATTAGGAAATGTAAGATGATTTTATGTTAATGGTGCGTGGTTGATTATGAAAACATAGCCAATAACTTGATGATCAATTCTCCGTTTTAAAGGTACATTTACAGTGATTTATAGGCTAATTATCTCAAGGATTTATGAGTTTGTCTTGTTCTTTGTTGCTTTGCAAATACATTGTGAATTTAAAATCAGGTTTCTGGCTAAGCAACATTTGTAATATGACATGAAAGTTATATGTCTACATTCAGCAGCAGATGATAATAGAGATCGTTTTTGAAGCAGAGAAAGCAAGCTTCTGCTAGGTTTACTGGCGGCCATTTCAGACAGCAAAATGCTTGTGTTTCAGATTTGACACAGAGGCTGGAAAGGGTTTTTGACTTTTGTTAGGGCTTCGACTCTGAGGGTATACGAAGGACGATTGTGTGTTTTGTCAGGGATCTAAGCTACCGGATTGTTAGATGAACTCAAATGATATATTTTAGTTCTTTCCAGGAAAAAATTTAAAAAACACAAACATTTTGAATAAAAATTAAAGAAAATCCTTAAAACTGACTTAGAGAAATCTCTTTTCGATTTGTAACTTATTTATATAATTTGCAATATCTACCAAATTAACGTGAAGTTTCTAGGGGAAAAAATTTACAAGACTGGTATTATTTTCTACCAGCTTGGCATTACTTTTGTAGGAAGAAAAAAAGGCTTGTATTTAGAAAAATAAATCCGTAGTTATTAATGAATAATCTACTATTTTTCTTATACATTCTCTTTTTTTTTTAAGAATAAAGAAAGTCCATTTTAAAATTTTAATAAAATAGAAAAAATATATAAAATAAAGCTATTTTAGCATCTATACTGGAGTGTGAATAACACGATTTTTTTAAGGTAAATATTAAATACCTCTTAACATTTTTTTCTTTCTGAGATTATTCCTTATGGATGGTTAACATCAAAATACTCCCCTTTTTTTTAACATTTTTTTTGTAAAAAGATTTTGAATGAATTATATTATGATTACACAGCAGCAAATCATTGTTATTTAGCAAGAAAACGAGTCTGCATCAAAGAAAGCAGATCTCTCATGGATAATGTGGCCATTTTTGGAGCAAAGATTTTATATTTTTAATGGATATACAGACAACAGGATGAGTTTGAATTTTCTTAGAGAGAAATTGGGTGTCAAATTGGACACAGAAGCTTCACCGGTTCTTTCAAAGAATAACCTCCTGTTCTGCGTGGCAGAATTACCAAAGGAAAACAAAAAAATGTCAAGAAAAGTTAGAGGATAGGCCTTGCAGAAGGAGCATGTACCTAGCCTTTAGGGTGGCTAGATGATTACCTGGAGAGAGAGATGAAGCTGAATAGCCCCTTGATGATAAACACACTCGAAATCAACATCTCCAGCAAAATTACCTGCTGCACTTGTTATGTTTGACAAGCCTTGTGCTATCATATTTTCCCAAACTGTTAAATATTGCTCATAAAGATTCAGAGCCAAGCTGAAGGTCAATGAATGCTATGTTGAAGATGACAGTTAGATGAAAATTATGCCAGAAAAAGCAGTAATTTGTCTCTCTGGAGCTTCTCGATGCATTCTAGCCCAAAAGAAACAGAGCCTGAGAGAAACGAAATCCAAATTAAAAGTTTCCAAGTTGATTGCAAAGTCAACACGTTCCTGCAAAGGAAAGAGGGGGTGACAAAGTTGACAGGCAGGTGCAATCAGAGATTGGCAAACGAAATAGAGCCTGAGTAAAAACATTATCCGAATTATCTACCTCAAGAGAAAACTAGTCCTAAAGCTAAGACTCAGCAAACACTACATTACCATTAGTCATTCAATCTAACTATCTGACAAGGTGAGTTTTAAGGTTGAAAAGACTGGGAAAAAACCTAAAGAGCATGCTGCATAGACCTGCCCCTCGGGGTGCAAGAATGATCACCTTCAAGCTGCAAAGTAGTGAAGAGCTTTGCTAACAACGCAGGAGAGCATTTTTCTTTCTTAAAATCATAGTCTGATACAAGGAAGTCGAGACAGACCCTCCATAAGAATTACTTCCTTGATCCTTGCATCACCAAATTTTTCAAGTAACGAGAACATATGTTAGGGCAAGAGAACTGTCTGTAACGATTCTGGGTCCAAGAGGAGGTTGAGTACCTGGTAAAATGCAAGAAACATTTCAAGCACAGAACTAACTGAAAATTTAAAAGAGTGGAAAACCAACCATGTGGAGAAATGAGTTTTAAGGTTGAAGAGACTGGAAAGAAGAAAAAAAGAGCATAAACCTAATTTGCAGGGTGACTAGAGTGATTTGCCATGATGGTGAGCAAGTGCTTATTTACCAAGATGTTTAGCTGCTAATATACAAATTGCCCCCCTCATGCAGCATGGACATATATAATTGAAGTATAAAAACGATAATAATGCAACATCATTGTTCTACAAATCGATATTATCACTAGTAAACTTGAAACAATTGTTCACATGAACACAAATTCCTGAAGAAAATTGATGTACTCGACCCACCACAACTAACTGATATGAAACATACATCTTTTCCATAGGCCTGCCTGTTCAGCAAAATATAGAATGGAAAGGGACTGAGGCTATATAATTTCTTCCCCTCAGAACCAAGTGCTGTTAGTGAACCCAACCTACAAAGCCAGACCCAGAGGTCCAAACCCTAAATTAAAGTATCTCCTCCAATTATTTTTATCCCCTCTGCCTTTTCTTTCTTATCCGAAACACTTTCAATGAATAAAAGAAACCTGAACCATGAGATGCTCATCATTTCATCAAGGTCCTGTCACCACTGAGCAAGCTACACAACTTTATCCCCCTTTAAACTCTTCATTAAAATTGCTCTTCTTCAACATTCTCTCCTGGCCAGCCAAGCACAGCTATCCAACCAATACATAGTCTACAGCTCACAAAATCTTTCAGCAGATGAAGTGTGGATTTGGCGAAGGGCTTGTTTATTTCAACCGGAAAGGCAAGCTTAGATTTGTAGTCTCTGACACTCAACCACGCATTATTTTTAAGTTTAATGTCAGAAAGCCTATGATTATGTTAGTTCCAGTTTCAAACATTTGAAGCTTGACAATCAACGAAGTAAATTCAAATTAAAAATTCGAAACTGACAAAACTCAAGAGATTATTCTGTTTCTTGATTCGAAATAGTCTAGAAATAGACGTGATGGTGAAAACAACCACTGCAAGATAACTATAATACATAAAATTATGATAAATTTTACACAGTGTTCAAAGAATTAATGCGGCAATGCAAATTTAAACAGCCAAGCACAAAACCTCTCTGATTCATGAATATTATCTTACTTAATTTGCAGTGCAAGGTAAGCGTGCATTTTTTTCCATCAAGTATCCATCTTTACAGGCTTGATGATACCCTTATATGTGTCCAATATACCGGGGACACTGTGTACATACTTGGAAACATAATTCTTCATGAATTTCTTCTCGCTCATTTTTAGCGCCGACCCAATGCTTATGCCCTCATCAAAGAGCTTCTTTGACTCCAAAGCCTTCAAAACATTATACCTTGGTCGAAGCCTTTTGTTAATTGAGTAATGAAGAAACAAAGGGTTTGCAATAATAGTTTGTGGCCTCAATCCCACAGTATTCACCAAGAAATCCATCACACCCCTGATCTTTTCCTCTGAAAATCGCAAAATAGCAGGGTCTTGCTTAAAAGCCCGGAAAATCTCCTCCTCCGTCCACCCCAAACTCTTCAACACTTCAACTTTCTTCTTCAAAGTGGACTCGCTCGATTGCATCATGGTAGTAAGAGCATATATAAAAATAGAAACCTCTGGTTCAAGTCCCAAATCCTTGACAGTATTCACTGCATAAACCATCCTATCATGCTTCCGTTGCACAACCTGTGGGTGAAACAGAAACAACTTTGCAACCCTATCAACAGGCACTCCCTCTTTAATCAAAAAATCAACATTTGGTTGCACGATACTGTTCCAATCACAAGTCAACAAAAACACAGAACGTTTGGAAGCTGCAATAACTTTCTCGCTGGTACCGAGAATAGATTTAAAGTACAGAAGAGATGGTTTAATATGGGAATCTAAGGCCCTTTCCAAAATCACCGGATTTGATAAAATAAGTTGGGGCAGAAGCTGACCCGCAAAACCATTCTCGATAAAGAAGTCAAACTTGGCTTTCAGATTGTCTTCTATTCTGCGCAGGAGAATCTTGGGTCGCTTTTCAATCAATTTGGAAATATGGGTTTCGCTAAAGTCATGAGCTTTCAAGAACTGGAGTACGGATTGAGGGTTTTGGAGGTTGTTTTCACGGATTTGGAACTTCTTGGAAACTGAAAGAGCAGATTTTGAAGTGAGCCCGCAAGAATTCACAAGGAAATGAACTGTAAAGGACGACGATGAAGAAGAAGAGCTTCTGGTGGGTAATTGAGCTGCAGGAGGAGAAAGTGCAGCAGAAAATGTTAATAGAAAACGTTTTTGAAGCAGAGAAAGCAAGCTTCTGCTAGGTTTAATGGCGGCCATTTCAGGCAGCAAAATGCTTGTTTCAGATTTGACACAGAGGCTGGAAAGGGTTTTTGACTCTTGTTAGGGCTTTGACTCTGAGGGTACACGAAGAACGATTGTGAGTTGTGCTGTCAAGGATCCAAATGGGCTGGTTTCGATAGGGTTAACGTGGGCTGTTATTTTTAAAGTCATTGTGAGCTGTTATTTTAGTGGTCCAACATTCTTCCTCTTGGATTACATTTTCGAGATCCATGATACTCTTATTAGTGAATCTATGCCGTTTCTGGTTTTTTCCAATAAATAAATAAACTATGGCAAGCTCCAAGTTTACCGGTTATCGAGTTGACTTTTCAGGCCAGGTTTAACTTGTTTACCCTACTGGATCTCACCTGAATTCGATTAAATCAATTAAATTATGAATTAACCCACTAAATTATCAAATCAATGTTCAAACTCGCGCAGCTCAAGCCAGGTTTTAAATAAAAAAAATCATAAGTAAATCGATAACTATACTCCTATAAATCGATAAATTATTTATGATTACACGGCAGCAAGTTATTGTTATTTATCAAGAAAACGAGCGTGCATCAAAGAAAGCTGATTTCTCATGGATAATGTGGCAATTTTTGGAGCTAAGGTTTTATTTTTTTTAATATATATACAAACAACAGGATGAGTTTGGATTTTCTGAGACAGAAATTGGATGTCAAATTGGACACAGACAGAGGTAAAATGATTTGCCTTTGTTTATGAGAGGAAGAAGAGGTAAAATGATTTGCCTTTGTTTATGGATCTACAATAATGGGGTCTATGAAGATATCAAATGTAAGATACCAGCATGGCGGGTGCCTAGAGCCACCCTCTTCACTTCCATGGCCCAATATCCTCATTGTTGGCAAGATGATTACCTTGAGAGCGAGGAAGCTGATTTGCCCTTTGATGATACACACTCAAAATCAACATCTCCAGCAAAATCACCTGCTACTAAAACAGCCAGCTAGAGCTGCAGTTGTTAAATTTGCATAGCCAAGTCCGGAAGCCCGAGTTAATAATCCTCGAATAACTTTGACAAGCCTTGTGCTATCATATTTTTCCAAACTGTTAAATATAGCTTATAATGATCCAATAACCTGTATTCATGATGCTAAACCTGCTCTTAATCCGAGAAAAGAGCCCTACTTTATAAACAGGGAATAGTTGTTTGCGTGTCCAAAAGAATTCCAGAACAAAATAATGTACTTAATCAACAAGTGCTTGACTGGAAACCTGTATGTGCATCTGTTCCATATATGATACTGTAGCACATACGCATGGCAAGCAGATGATCCCCTAAATGACATAGCACATTCTGTCGTCTCAGAACCAAATTCTGCTCATGAACCAAGGCCAAACAACTAACCATCACATCCACATTTGTTTTTGTTTTTCCTTTACCTTTATTTTCTCCATACACAAATCAATGAATCAAGGACTTGTTACTTGAGTATCATCTGCCTATTCAGTGTGGATTGGGAAAACACCAGCCTGTAACAGGAATATGTGCCCCTCTGCCTCAGAGGATGCACACAAGAAAAGAATCACATATTCCATCACCTCCAAAATCCAATATGTAAGACCTAAATCAACAAGTATATGACCGCAAGCTTTTGAAAATCATGCATTTTATTCAGGTAAGCATTGAACCTAAAATCCACCTCTCAGTCCTCTCCCAAGCAAAAGCAATGTTAATCACAGATTTTACCTCTTCTGAGTAACAAAACTAATTGACTAAAACTTTTCATAACTAAACACTGGCCACATTTGGGAACCAAAGCCATAAATGACAGTTTCAGATTCCTTCCAATCACATTAAAAGGCCAGAGAGATGATCTGGAAACATTCATGGTCACAGGAACAAAATATCACAAGAAAAATATGAATAACCAATATGCAAAATGATAAGAAATTGAACTATTAGTATTTGAAGACTTAATCGAGCAATATAACTTGAAACAGAAAGCACACAACGTGCCTCTAATTCACAGAAGACTAAAAGCAATTTATAATATTATTATGCTTTTCATTGAATAAGTCAACTTACATCTTTTGCCATCAAGAATCTATCTTTATTGCTTTGGAACCTCATATGCCTCCAATAAACCTGGGACCTTGTCTGCATACTTAATGACATAGTTCTGGAAGAAATTGTTCTCCCTCATTGTTAGCAACTGCTTCATATTCTTCTTCCCAATAACCAGCTTCTTCGACTCCAAAATCTTTAACACATTGTACCTTGGACGAATCCTTTTATCAACAGACAGCATAAGAAACTCGGGACGTCCAATTACAGTTCGCAGTTCCATCTTCAATGTGTTCACCAGGAAATCCACGACACTCCTGATTTTCTCCTCCGAACATGTAAAACAAAAGGGGCATCGCTTAAAAGCCTGTAAAATCTCCTCCTCGGTCCACCCCAAACTCTTCAACACTTCAACTTTCTTGTTCCAAGTGGACTCGCTCATTTGTAACATCACTCTAAGAGCATGTATGAAAACGGTAGTCTTTGAATCGATTTCCAAATCTTTAAGAGCTTTCACAGCATAAACCATCCTCTGATGCTTTTGCTGTATAGTTCTTGGTTGCAACATAATCAGTTTTGCAATCCTATCGACAGGCACTCCCTCTTTTATCAATAACTCAATGTTCGGTTCCATGGCAGACATCATTGATACCGAACAACGCTTAAAAGCCGATGCAGCTTTCTCACTGCAACCAAGAACCGACTTCAAAAGCTCAAAGCATGGAATAATTCGAGAATCTAAAGCCCTTCTCAAAACATCCGGATTTGATACAATAAGCTCGGGCAGAATCTCACCGACAAAACCATTTTCTATGAAGAACTCAAATTTAGGCTTCAAATTGTGTTCTACTTTGCAATGGAGGACAGCAGGCCACTTGTGGATCAATTTGGCTATGTGGGCATCCTTAAAATCGTGAGCTTTCAAGAACCCGATGACATAATGGGGGTTTTGAAGATCACTTTCATCGATTTGGAGCCTCTGGGAAACTGAATGAACAGATTCTAAGTGAAGCCCAGATGAGCTAAGGAGGTATTGTACAGTAAATGACGATGGGGATGAAGTATTGGGCGGTACAGTGGATGTTTTCATGGAACGATTTTGTACCAGAGAAAGCAGGTTTTTCAGTGGTACATTACTTGCCATTCCTTGGAAGCAAAATGTGTTCTGTGGACAACACAAAAGATCAAACGAGTAGAGTTTTTGAGACCGTTTAATGCTAGCAGCTGTTGGGTTCGGGACAGATAAGATAAGATTTCCATAAGCCCTTTCAGCCTTAAAGGTGCTCACACCGTGGAATATATATATATATATATATATATATATATATATATATATATATATATATATATATATTTTTTTTTTCTCTTGAACAGGTTTGGAAAAGGGTGTTATTCAATTACCTGTGGAATTCATATTAATCATTTTTATTAAAATTCATTTTTTTATAAAAATATTAAAAACTTATTTGCAGTAACCGTGTTTGTCAATTCAACAAAAAAATCTGATCAAAGTTGGGATTTGAATCTCAGTTTTTTAAATCAACTCGTGAGCCTGGCTTAACAACTACATTATTAACTCATTCCCTTTGATTTAAAAATATGCGAGCAAACAAGAAAAATCACTAATACAATTCATGCGGGACAATAAATAATAAAACAAAAAAAAATTTTAAAATTTAAAGGAAAAAAAGGAATTAAAGATATTCAAAGTCTACAATATTTTCATTAATCATAAAAAATTCCTTAACATTTAAAAAAGTAGGGTATAAATACTAAAATCTTAACTAAAACAAGTGATTGGACTTATAACCTACTAAATAAAATATCTAACAATAATTAAATCAAATCCAACAAATAAAGTCAAATTAATAAATATCAACTAAAAGTTCATATAAATTAAACTCAAAAACATAAGTTAAAACTCAATTTCTTAATTATTTGAGCTATCCTTTATTGTCTATAATCACACGCGTGCATAAATAATATTTCAAGTTCAGTGTCCCGCCAACAATCCATCAAAACCTGGCATGCTCATATAAATTGAATTGTCTAGTTTGTACCAGCCTGGAATCTGAGCAGGCTAATTTGTCCATTGCTATCAACCTATCTCCTTTATGTGATCATGCAAGTCATTCATAGATCATTGTGGTCGATTTCTAGTTAGTTGACAGCGAAAGTTGGAAATTAGTTTTGATAGGTAAAAGATGATCCAGCAATACAACTTGATTACAAAAATAGAATACAAAACCCAACTTTTTTGTGTGGCAAGTGGCAGCCATGCAATCTGCAGGCAGTTTGATGCATGCTCATGTTTAGATTTGTGATCTTTATAGCACATCTCAGACATGATAAACATGATTTCAAAATGTTAAAGACCAAAAATGGTTTCTTATGCTGTCCTAGGTTTTCTTTCTGGTTTGTGTCTATCCCATATGTCCAGTGGATTGGCCTGAGAAAGCCGAACCCGAAACCCCTAATTGGATATGAAGGAAGATCCTGGCTCTGTTTCAATTTACTTGTGCATATGAATAGTTGTTAAACCTGGCTTTGCTTTGTTCTACTTCTTTTGTAATCAGTCTAGGAGCTCACTTCAAGTAACTTCAAGAACTCAGCTCCTTTCCAAACAAGAATACCATGACAATTGGTAAGTACATGAATTAACCAATAAGGGATGCTGATTATGAAATAACACTTTTAAGAATCTAAGTATCAACCTTGAACACTATGCCATTGGCCACCCTTCCTCTTCTAAAACAGACCAATATAATGAATTTATGGACACCAAAATATGGAGCAGAGAGCTACCCTCTTTTAAGCATCATAGACATTCCCCTAAAACAAAACATGTGAGCTAAAGTTACTTGCTGTTTTCAGAAACAAAGAATAAAATTCAACCATCCGAGGATTTGACGACAATCCTGATCCCCACCCATATGCAGCAGCTACAATTGCATTAGCATTCGTATGCCCAAGTAAAAAGACTATGGCAAGATTACAAGGGATGCTATTTATTTCGTAAGGGGTGTCTCCCTCTAAACTAGCAACAAGCTACCCCAAAACTTGCACTTCTTTCCCACGTTATCGCAGTGAATTCTTTGAATTCAGTGTAAGCAGTGAATTCTTTGAATTCAGTGTACACTATGATGACATTCCTAATAATATCACTTTTGAGAAGTTGCATCCACCGGTTCATTATGTACACCACAATCAGTTCCAAAATTCTGCATTGCATAGAGCTTCGTCATCAGAAACAATTTTAGCTGCTTCGGCAGGGCGTGAACTGGTGGGTGTTTCTTCACTAACCCATCAATTATAATTTCCCTACTCACAACGAGCTGCTTTTCCCCATTGCTATAGCATTGCCAAAAATTCAACTAGTTTAGCACAATTTGTAACAGAAGTTGTGTCTTTGTTAAGATTTGTCTGATACATTAAAGATCAAAATAGCAACACTGGTATCGAAGTCATATAAAAGAAACATTTAACAACACTGATGTCAGTTGATCTAGGCCCTTAAAGCTTACTATCATATAAAAGAAAGGCCATACAGTTTTCTTTTTTCTTTTTGGCTCATCTAAATTCTAATGCTTCATCCGTTAACTCAAGACACCCCTTGGTTAGAACTGCCTCTGAATATGCAAATTGTATTTGTATATTGTCTAGAATTGCCTCTGAATATGCAAATTGTATTTGTATAGTTCTAGTTGAATTCATTTATTCTTTGAAAACCTTTAACCTGATGTTAACTCAACTCCTTTATTTCCACATTGCAATTCCAGATTCAAACCTAAGACACCCGCTTTACAGCAAGAAGAGGCCGCTCAGCTAATCATGTGGTTCAGATTTATTTGCTTTGAAAATCCTGTATTTGTAAATTTCTAATGCAATCGTTTTACCGTGGGATGATTATACAGCCTAGCAATTATCAGAAAACTCTTAGACACGAAATATAGAGCTGGCCAGACCTGAAAATGAAATTAATGATATGCTTGGCAATTTAATTGGCAATTTAACAATATAATCAATGATTCATAAGCTCCCACATATAAGTAGTCAGTTCAAATATGCGAGTTAAAGTGAGAAAGGTAAAGGAAATCAAATGAACAAAAAGGACCATGAAACCAGCAGCAGATAACATCAAAAACAACATCCAAAAATCAGCAGCAGACAATTGTAAGGTCACATAATCATCTCAGCAGATAACATGAGACGATTATGTGACCTTACAATTATCTAAAAGATATGAACTGCAGAGCTGATTGGACGGACCTAAATATGAAATTAATGTGTGCTTCACACTTTAACAATCAAATGGATGCTTTGTATGCTCTCAAATATACATAGCAAGTTAAAGTATGCAAGTAAAAGTGAAAAAATGTAAAGGAAAGAGATAGAACAAAAATGACCAGGAAAGAAATGGCAGATGGCATTAAAAACCAACATCCAAATTGAAAGTTCAGGAAACAAATTAACCAATATTACCTCTGTTAGACCGGGTAAAGATTGTTGTTGCTTCCTACCATTGAAAGTCTCCCATAAACCTGGGACTTTGTCCACATACTTCTTAACGTATTTCACCAAGAACTCCTTATCCCTCATTTTGAGCACTTCCTCAATCTTCACACCACCTTCGATCAGCTTCTCCGACTCCAAAAGTTTGAAAACATCATACCTCCTTCGACAACTTTTATCAATTTTAAGGGTAAAAAATTCAGGATCTTCACTTAAAATTTGCCGTCCCAATTTCAATGTATTCACAAAGAAATCCGTCGCCACCCTGATTTTCTCTACTGGGGATTTTAAAAAAATCGGATCTCGCTTAAAAGCCGAAAAAATTTCCTCTTCACTCCACCCCAAACTCTTCATCACTTCAATTTTCTCCTTCCAAATTGACTCACTCATGTGAATCCTCACTCTAACAGCCTCAAGAAAAACAGGAGCCTTTGGATCAAATCCCAGATTCTTAAGATCATTCACTGCATTGACCATACTATTATGCTTGTGCTGTACAGTTATTGCGTCCCTAATAAGAAATTCAGCAACCCCATCAAAAGGCACTCCCTCTGTAATCAAAAAATCAATATTTGGTTGCAAACAACCCTTCAAATCACAAGTCAGCAAATTGGAAGAACGATTGATAGCTTCTACGACATTCCTATTACTACCAAGAACAGACTTTAAAAACTGAAAACATGGTTTAATTTGAGAATCTAAGTCAGCGTTCAAAATTACCGGATTTGATACGAAAACCTTGCACATGTGATGACCCACGATGCCATTTTGCACGAGGAGCTGGAGTTTAGGCTTGAGGTTGTCTTCTACATTGTAATTGAGGATTTGAGGCCGCCTTTTAATCAATTTGGTTATGCGGATGCTGGGAATGTTGTGGGACTGGAAGCAGCGGAATACAGATTGGAAGCTTTGGAGGTTGCTTTCATGGAGGTGGAAGTCTCGGGAAAATTCGAGAGCTGATTTTGAGGGAAGCTCACATGAGTTCACGAGGCACTCAACTGTAAATGATGATGATGATGGCGGGCTACTTGATAGAAAACGTTTATGCATGAGAGAAAGCAGGCTTCTCATTCTGGATGCAAGCAGAAAGTTTCTTGCAGGGGGTTTTGGGTTTCTTTCATAAATCATAACCGATCGGGTCTGGTTGGGCGGGTGGGTTGGATTCGAATTGTTTCCCGTTAATACTCCAATGGAAAATGATGTTCTGATATATTTTACATAAAATGAGTCAAGAAAGAGAAGAAGTTTAAAAATAAAAAACAATTTCAATTTTCCCTTTATTTTATAGTTTTATTTATTTATTTATTTTAAATATACAATCTTGACTTTTCATCTTGACAAAGCCATTTTAGCATCTTTCTTTACTATCCAAATGTTAAGTCATTCAAAACAAAAGGATTTCCCATCCAAATCATTAATAAGATGGAAGAGAAGTAATTGCATGTATCTTGTAGTAATGTTTGGTTATTATCACCTGAAAAAAAAAAGATAAGACAATGAAAAAATAGAAAAATAGAAAAAAAACATAAATAAAATTATGTTTAATAGTGATATACAAGATAAAATAACTTTCTTTGTATCTTATTTGATTAATGTGAGTAAAATATAATATATATATATATATATATATAATATTTTATCTTTAATATGTATTATTGTTAATCTTGTATATTTTTTAAAAATAGTTAAATATTCTTTTACTTTAGTGCATATTTAATGTTGAAATTATCAATATTATAATAATCTAGTTATAAAATTAAGAATGACTTGACAGGTTGATCTAAGGTCTAGACTGGTTCGAATTTAAAAAAAAATAAAGGAAGAATTAACTCAACCAGATCTGGTCATAAAACCAAGTCAACTCGAGATAAAAACATGGATTAAAAACCTATTGACTTTTTCAAGAAATTTTTATGATCAATACAAGGTTACTTTGATTATTTTTAAACAAAATTTTAGGTCATCCAAGGTAACACTTTTGATCCGTAACATGAACGTTGTCCTTAATCAGGTTTTAAAATTATAATAATAACATTTTTTTTATTCAAACATTGACTCAAGTCAACTTGTATGGACTTTTCTAATCCATGAACTAGGTTTTGTCTTGATCGACCCCCGAGTCAGATTTTAAAAATAAGATAATAACAATTTTTATCTTTACACCAACCCAGATCAACCTAAATTGACCCTTTTAACCCATGACTTGAGTATTGCCCCGAGTTAACTCTCAAATCAAGTTTTAAAACCATAATAATAATCACTTTTATTTTATGTTGATCCAAGTAAAACCGACTTGACTCTCCTGACATGCGACCCAAGTCTTATCTTGAGTCGATCATTGAGTTGAATTTTAAAACTATAATAATAATAATAATAATAATAATAATAATAATTTTTATCCTTACATTAACTCGGGTTAGTAGTCAACTTCACTCGTGACTTAATCTTTGCCGTGGGTTACCCATTGAATTGAGTTATAAAACTATGATAGTAATTACTTTTATTCTCGCGCTCACTCAAGTCAACCTAACCTGTACCCCAAACCTCAACCAATGACTCAGGTTTTGTCTTGGATAGACTCTTGAGTTGAGTTTTAAAACTATGATAATAACTATTTTTATTCTAACATATTTTAATTGCATAATCTTGGATTTGTAAGTTTTTTACAATGATATTTTAAAAATAAAAAATATTGTCTCTAAAAATATATCCTTTTTATATTTCACTTAAAAATTATTATAGAAACATATTCATTTTTAGATTTTTATTTTTATCTTTTTAATTAAATATATTTTTATCCTTGTTATCTTGTCTTTGTACAGTAACAATAACCAAAAAACTAACCTAGGAAACAACTATGAATGAAGAAAGTGGTAATGTTCTTTTAAGAACATAGTAACTAGAAATTTCGTTGTAGTCATATGTGTATACTTAGATTTAAATTTAAAGTAGAAAATAAGGATAAGACTTTAAACAAATTCAGTTAACACATGGAGAAAAAAAATACTTGTTCTTGAAACATTATCCAACAGCAGTACGAGAAACGTATCCAAATTACAAATTCGGGGCAAGAGTTTGAGCTTAATCATTCTGCAAATCTCCAATTCTAAGCCAAAGAGTTCGTTTACTTGGTAAGTTAGCTGTAAGCTCCTGGAATTTCCTCGAGCCAGTGCCTGTCTATAGTTATCAGATCCAAGCTAAAGAAAAACACACTGGGCTAGTATTTGCGCACAGACAGACAAAAGGGATTTGCTTTTAGGGTTTTGTGCATTTGGGTTCGGTTTAAACTGCTATCACAATCCACAATGGTGTTTTATCAATCCAGGAAGTCAGCAACTTGGGGTTTCTGTATCATTAACAGTTCCTCTAGGTTTCTTCATTGCTGGTCAGATTTATGGCAATCAGTATTTTCTTATAAAACTCGGATCGTTGGGTGCAAAATCGGCAAGTACAAGGTAATTAAAGAGCTCGGGAAGGGTACCTCTGGCAGTGTCCGGCAAGCGATTAATCGAGAGTCCGGTGAAGTAGTTGCCATTAAACAGATCAAGAGAAAGTACGACTCATGGGAAAAATGTCTGAATTCGAGAGAAGACAAGTGCTTAAAGAAGTTGAATCATCCTAACATTATGAAGCTTAAGAACATAGTAACTAGAAATTTCATTGTAGTCATATGTGTATACTTAGATTTAAATTTAAAGTAGAAAATAAGGATAAGACTTTAAACAAATTCAGTGATAATTAGGATGTCATCAGTGGAGAATGTTGTTAGTTGTTAGCTAAGCTAGCAATGAACTTAAGTTGGAGCAGTGCTATCTGGGGCTCAATCAATCAACGCGAACAAGAAGTATCAAATCTTAAAGATTGGACTTTGAGGAATTGGATTCTGTAATATTTGTTTGGAGATAGCTAAAACATTGGCTTCGACAAGTCCACTGATCTTACCACAGTGGCAGTCCGCTGCTAGGGCTGTTCTTCGTCCGCTCAAAGCAGATGTACAGAATATGCAGAGTGCTAGGCACTCGAACTGTGGATTCATGGGCTGATGGAATTCATCTTGCAAGGACTAACCAGTTTCCAAAGTTTGATAGCGTCCAGCTAGCTGCATTGATACCATCTGCTAACGAGGACGCCATCAACCTTTTTTCAATGCTTTGTCCTTGGAATCCCTGCATAGGCCCCCTGCTGAGGAGGCCTTGAAACATCCTTTCTTCAGGAGTTGCTTTTATATTCCTTTCCTTCGCTTCAGGACCACTGCTAATAAAGCTATTTTATCAGCTAGAACAAGTGGAGAATCAGAGCAGAAATGTGACGGGAGATATCATGGGGCTTTGTCTAATTCAAGTCTTGATTACAGTTTTCCTTTCCCAACATGTCACATGCTTGTTCGAGGACTATTGTACATTGCAACTGTTAGGACTATGAACACCATCTATCTCCATATTGGTATAATATTATCCACTTTGGGCCTAAGCCCTCATGATTTACTCTTGGGCTATACCCAAAAGGCCTCATACCAATGGAGATATTTATCCATCCTTATATAACCATGATCTTCCCCACTTCTAGCCAATGTGGGACTTTGGTCTTATACCCAACAATCCTCCCCTCGAACAAAGGACCACCGAGCCTCCCCTCAAACCGATTATTCATCCGTCCACTCTCTACCAACCAGGATTCTTCATTCTCTACTTCACCGTGTTGGGGTCAGGACACGTCCATGAAGCATCCGGAGAGCACTACCTGACTTGAGAGTTTGCTCTTTCTAGGTCAACTCCTCTTCACCGTGTTGGGACCAGGACACGTCCATGAAGGGAGCACACCGCCTATCCAATAGAGCTGATCCATGGATTACATCGTGATTGGGGGCCCACCACCTTCGATTTTTACGTGGAAAACCCGATGCGGGAAAAACCACGAGATCGTAGTCCACCTAAAAACTTCCACTATCACAAATAATGGGTTCACAATTGTTCTTCCTCAGATTCAACTAAGGGCTACAATATATATATCATCAAGAACTACTTATTCTCGGATTACAACAAGATTAAAGGAGAATTATTTGAGAAAAACTCACAATACTGACAGCCCCATTTTCTGTCAAAACGACCAGCTTCCACACCACCAATCTTCGATCCAACCGTCCAGAATGAAGAGGAACGTATCTAGAAGCTTCTGTCAAAATCTCAGCCCGATCCAACGGTGAACGAGCTGGAAATCAAAGGAAGAACACAGGCTGCTCTGCTGCCTCTTCTTCTCTTTTCTCTCGTTTTTCTCTGCTCTCTTTTCTCCTGTTTTTGCTACTTTTTTAATTCTGTTCTCTCTACTGTCTACAGTAGCCGACCATTTGATTTTAATTCCAAGAGACAGCAGCTGTCTCTTAACAATTAATGTGGTGGTCCCACCATCACATGGTGCTGGACCACACACAACAAATCTCCCCCTCACGCACCATATGAGGAATTCGCCATACTGGCGATCAACATGTAAGCTTCAATTTAGGAGGCTCTGACAAGCCTGCTTCCCTTCTGCAAAACTCAAACTTCTCTCTCGGTAGAGGTTTGGTCATCATGTCTGACACGTTGTCATCGGTATGGATCTTCTCAACAACAAATGACTTCATCTCCATAGCATCTCGAATCCATTGATATCTAACCTCAATGTGCTTTGATCGAGAGTGAAAAATAGGATGCTTACTGAGATGGATTGCACTTTGACTATCACAGTGCAACACAAAGTTCTCTTGAGCTAGGCCAAGTTCATGTAAGAACTTCTTCATCCATAACAACTCTTTGCCCCCTTCAGTAAGAGCAATATATTCAGCCTCTGTAGTGGATAATGCAACACATTTTTGCAGCCTTGATTGCCATGAGACAGCTCCCCCTGCAAACTTCATCAAGTATCCTGATGTGGACTTTCTAGAATCAACATCACCAGCCATATCTGCATCTGTGTATCCATCCAACACAGGTTTATCATTACCAAAACATAAGTTGAAACTAGAAGTACCTTTAAGATACCTGAGTATCCATTTCACTGCTGACCAGTGTTCTTTACCAGGATTGGAGAGGAACCGACTAGCCACACCAAATGCATGAGCTATATCCAGCCTTTTGCAAACCATGGCATACATCAAGCTACCAACTGCGGATGCATAAGGAACCTTTTTCATCTCATCTCTTTCTTCATCACTTGAAGGACACTGCTTAGAACTTAATTTAAAGTGGCTTGCAAGTGGAGAACAAACCGGTTTGGAGTTGCTCATGTTGAATCTCTCAAGTACCTTTTGGACATATCTCTCCTGTGATAGCTAAAGTTTCTCCTTCTTCCTGTCACGTGTGATCTTCATGCCAATAATCTGTTTTGCCGGTTCCTAAGTCTTTCATTGCAAAAGACTTGCTTAACTCTTCCTTCAACATCTGAATCTTCTTAGCATCATGGCCAACAATATCATCCACATACAATAAGAGAATAATAAAGTTTCCATCTGGAAACCTTTTCATAAATACACAATGATCAGAAGTGGTCCTGTCATAACCATGATCCACCATGAAAGAATCAAACTTTTTATACCATTGTCTTGGAGCTTGCTTTAACCCATATAAGCTCTTTTTCAACTTGCAAACTAGCTGCTCTTTACCTTTTGCTTCAAACCCTTCAGGTTGTTCCATGTAGATCTCTTCATCTAAATCACCATGGAGAAAGGCAGTTTTCACATCAAGTTGCTCAACTTCAAGATTCAAACTAGCAGCTAAGCCAAGCACAACTCGGATAGAAGACATCTTAACCACTGGTGAAAAGATTTCTTCAAAATCAATACCCTTCTTCTTACCGAAACCTTTCACAACCAATCTTGCCTTGTACCTTGGCTATGAGCAATGTTCATCAATTTTCAACCTGAACACCCATTTGTTCTTGAGTGCTCTCTTACCTTTAGGAAGCTTTACTAACTCAAAGGTATGGTTTTCATGCAAGGATTTCATCTCTTTTTGCATTGCTTTCAACCACTCACTTTTCTTCTCATGTGACATAGCTTCATCAAAGCATTCTGGCTCTCCCCCATCAGTAACCAGTACATACTCATGAGGAGAATATCTGGTGGAAGGTTGGCGAGGTCTAGTTAACCTCCTCAATTGTGGCTCATCTGGAGCTTCTTGCATAACCTGTTCATGAATAACATCAATATCATCATTAGCTGATTCAGAATCACCAACTAATGGCTCATTAAGAAAACCATCATTTTCATCATTTTGCAAGTCTCCCCCATGATTAGCAGGCATCAAAGGTAACTGTAGAGTAGGTCTTGGATTTGAATTAGATGGAATAAAAGTGGTAGACTCTGTTTTCTCCTTTAGTTCAAAGTCTTCAATGGTTTGATCTTCAAAGAAGATAACATCTTTGCTTCTCACAATTTTCTTCTCCTTTTGATCCCACAACCTATAGCCAAACTCATCATCTTCAGAGCCCAAGAAAATGCACTGCTTTGTCTTGCTGTCAAGCTTAGACCTTTTATCCCTTGGAACATGTACAAATGCTCTGCATCCAAACACTCTTAAGTGTGCATAGGAAACATCCTTTCCTTTCCAAACTCTATCTGGAACATCAAACTCAAGAGGAACTGATGGAGAAAGGTTGATCATGGCAACTGCAGTCTTCATTGCCTCACCCCAAAAGGACTTAGGCAGCTTTGCATGAGAGAGCATACATCGAATTCTTTCAACAATGGTTCTGTTCATTCTCTCAGCCACTCCATTCTACTGTGGAGTCTTAAGAACTGTCTTCTCCAACTTAATGCCATGTTCCCTGCAGTACTTCTCAAAAGGACCCCTGTATTCACCACCATTGTCTGCTCGAACACATTTCAGCTTTCTACCAGTTTCTCTTTCAACTCTGGCATGAAAATCCTTAAAGACATCAAGCACCTGATCTTTGGATTTCAAACAAATGGCCCAAATCTTCCTTGAGTAATCATCAATAAAACTAACAAAGTACAATGCACCTCCAAGAGACTTATCAATCATAGAGCAAACATCAGTATAAACTAAATCAAAAACATGTGACCTATGTGAAGGTGATCTTTGAAATGCAACTCTATGTTGTTTACCAACTAAACAATGAGTACATGTGTTCAAGTTCATACCTTTTAAAGAAAAGTAGTTCTTCTTGGCAAGGATGTCAAGGCCTTTCTCACTCAAATGCCCAAGCCGCTTATGCCATAGATCAGTAGAGCAATCTTCAATTGCATTCACTTCCCCTTTGATCACCTTGGCTTGTGACATGTAAAAACCCATCTTCTTCCTTTTAGCAACAATTAGGGAATTTCTGGAGAGCTTCCATTTACCATCTTCAAAGTAACTGTGATAGCCTTCTTCATCAAAAGTACCAGTAGAGATCAAATGTAGGCGCATATCAGGCATATGCCTAACATCTTTGAGTAGCAACTTGCACCCAGTATTGGTTTCCAACCAAATGTCTCCAATGCCCACAACACTGGTCATCCCTTGATTTCTCATCCTAACTTGACCAAAGTCACCAGCAGTGTAGGATGTGTAAAAATCACGTCGGGGTGTAACATGGTAAGAAGCTGCTGAATCTGCAACCCAGGTGGTATCTTGACATACAAGATTAACACAGCTATCATCACATACAATAGCAACATCACCATCAGATACAACTGCAGCCATACCATTCTCTTCATTCTTGTCTTCATCTCTACCCTTTTTATCTCTTTTATACTTTCTGTAATTTTTTTGCATATGCCCAGGCTTGTCACAGTAATAACACTTAAAACCCTTCCTTGACTGAGATCTTCCTCTTGGCTTCCATTTGCCTTTTCTATTGCTGGATTCTCCATCTTGCTTGCCGTGAGAGAACCTGCTTTGACTTCTCCCTCGACTTTCTGTAACAAGTGCATGAGACTCGGAAGTGCTTGTCCCTTTCCTCCTCTTCTCTTCATTGAGGATACAATCCTTTACTGTTTTCAAAGTGAGCTTTCCATTCGGAGTAGAATTGCTAAGTGACACTACCAAAGTCTCTCAACTATCCAGCAATGAACTCAATAGGATTAATGTTTGCATTTCATCGGCTAACTCAAGGTTCATCAATGACAGCTGATTCAAGAACCCTTGGAATACATTTATATGCACTGAAGCATCTTCACCATCTCTATACTTCAAATTCACAAGGTCTCTAATTACAAAAACCTTGTTTTGTGCACTCTCCTTGGCAAATGTTTCTTCCAACATCTTCCAAACTTTATAGCAATCATGTTCTTGAGAAATATGATTAATGGACTTAGAAGATACCCATTTTCTAACATTAGCGGTAGCCTTTCTATTTAGTCCATTTCATTTTGCATCATCCATGTCATCAGGCTTTATTCCTTTACATTCAATCAACAAAGCCAAATCATTGCAATATAAGTGATCCTCCATCATTGTTTTCCACAGAAAATAATTTGAGGAAGTGAGCTTTATCATACCCGAATCTTCCTTTTCCATTTTAACTGCACAAGAATTCAATCTACACAACCAAATGCTCTGATACCACTTTTTTTGGACTATGGACACTATCTATCTCCACATTGGTATGATATTGTCTACTTTGAGCCTAAGCCCTCATGGATTTGCTCTTAGGCTATACTCAAAAGGCCTTATACCAATAGAGATATTTATCCATCCTTATATACCCATGATCCTCCCCACTTCTAGCCAATATAGGACTTTGATTGTATACCCACCAACAACTTCAATAGGGCTAACAACCGGGATGTTTCAAGTCCTGACAAGCAATTCAGATTTGAGCCACGATCTATTAACATGGGCAGAACTGCTGTGCGTTGAGTTCCAGATACAGCTGGCATATTGGCAAACATGACAATTGGTTCACGCAGGCAATTTGCGGAACAGCCAAGGTTACTTCCTTTGAAGGCTGGAGTGCAAGGACTCCAGTCTGCTGACATGTTTGTCTGACCAACTCAACGATTTCATCATGGCAGAGTCTACACAAGGAAAGTTGCAGTCTGAATGAAAACATAAGCTAGAAGATACTATCATTATGAGGTGTTTGCAAGAACACCTTTTGTTTAATTGTCTTTTTGAAGAATCATGTGTTGAAGTTGGTTATTATCTCACGATAGAAGAAACAAATACAGTATAGACATGGAAATATCTCCCTATATTTATATTTTAAAAATACATAAATTCACTTCAAAACATTTCTATCTTTTCTATATCGGTCTCTATTGTTTTAAAACATTATCCAAACACAAACTAGTAAATCAATATTAGAACTGACAGCTCCTTTGTCAATCAGAAAATTTGACGCATGAATTTTGTGCTCTATAGTTTTTTTAAGAAATTCAAGTTTCACTGAGCTATCCCTCATTAACATGTCCTGGTATCAGTATCTCTACATGCTAATACACTTGTAGGAAACCCATTTATTCTACTAGAACTCTGACTTGTTCCAAATTAGGATGAATTTAACTGAAGGATGAGGAGTTAGATTGATGTATGAACAGCTAGCATCCTTCAAAGAGCATATTAACTGCTTTAAAATACGTTCTAACAAGGTACAACCCACAAAACTGTCCACAAGTAGAAGAATCCGAGTTCCCCAAACGCTACTCTATTATAAAGCCCGAAAAACTATATTCCCTATGAAACTAACATTAACTTCTTGTAGTCCAGATTCAGAGAGAAGCTAATAAAGATCCCCAACCATGCGCTCCATGTCCATACTTTTCCAAGTTTGCATCCTAAACCATCTATTACCAGCCCTGAGAAAAACAAATATGATTAGATAACAGTCTGGGATTTTTGCCAAGAAAAAATCAGTCATATGACATCCAAAAAACTTGATGATGAAATACTGTCTGCATTACAACATTAACAGCATTGACCAATTTTTTTTATATATATTACATGGCAAAAGAGATCATTTCTATAAGTTCCATAAATGCTCCAATCTACATGATTACATGAATCTCTAAATAACATCCACTGCCATATTTGGTTCGAAGTCCATGTCAAATCTGTAACAGCATCAAGAAATGGCAAGTCAACTACAATGACTCTTAAAGATCTAATTGCAACACTTACAATGACCAGGAAAACTTTCTGATAAGCTGTAACAGCAGTTCGACACAAAATGAGATTAGACAAATTCATAATAAAAAATGAGCTTAAACCCTTGAGAGGAGAAAATGATCTTGTGCATAAGTGAATCTCTTATTAGTTATTACCTCATCTTGAAGCCAAAAAAGCGGGAGAGAGTAAGAATTTAAGAAGATCAGAGATGGCATAGTCAGTTCAAAAGAAAACAAGTTAAATTTAACATGAAAGCACTGAAAAAGGAACAAATTAGGTCAAGCATAGCAAGCACTAATTAGCTAGAATATTGTGGTTGAATTTATTGATTTACCTATGTTGATACACTCCAATTTAACATCCTTCTCTACTAAATCATAAAACCAGCTTGAACCCCTTTGATAAGAACTGATCCCTGGCAGACACAGGAATTAATACATGTCGGATCATAAGTAACCATACCAAAACATGGATTTTGATGAGCACCAAAGATGAGTATGCTTAAGTATTTAAGCATGGCAACTTAACCAATTGTCAAACTATATCATTGAAAGTATAAAAGGGAACAAATTAGTACAGCCATAAAACGGGAACAGGCTTGACCAAAGAGAATAAAACAAACCTTTTCTTTCTAGTCTTCCTTTTCTCTTGTGTGTCCTTCCCACTAGTCTGACCCTCACCACCTCCATTTAGTGTGACAAGGCTTCCTACACAAATCTCAGCTATAAAAATAGGAGGAGCACCACGAATCCTGATAATCTTGGACTTTCTCCTTTTCAGATCATACCAAACAAAAAACCTATTATCCAATTCCAACAGAATTTTGTCTCCACCCTTTGAATAAGCTAAAGGTCTAGCATACAACCAAAATTCCTTCACTTGTAGCGGTGCAATAACGGTACATAAATGAGTCCAAGATTCCTTCACACCATATTCCTTCATCACCCATATTTCAACCTGTTTACAGTTCTTATTACAAAACACACATAAACACCCTCCTAAAACTCCCACATTCATTTCATGTTCATTGCTGGAATAATCGGGTTGTGGTATTATCTTAAACTCTTCAGCTCCAAGATCAAAAGCGACAATCATATCACTCCCATTTTCTTTTCCCTTTCCCACTACAGTAGCCTTCCAATGAACAGAACTATTAGCAAACACATCATACCCTCTTCTACAGTGAGGGTGATAATCAGGTGGCAGAATAAATCTCAAGTCATAAGGATAGTCATCAATTCTTTTCCAAGAATTTGACTTCAAGCTATAAACTTTGACCTCACAGTGAAAAAACCCATCAGGACTATCACCATAAAAGTGTATAAATCTCACAACTTTATAGTCTTCATTAATGGGAGCATCACTTGTTTATAGTCATAAGGATAGTCATGGCAACTGCAGTCTTCATTGCCTCACCCCAAAAGGACTTAGGCAGCTTTGCATGAGAGAGCATACATCGAATTCTTTCAACAATGGTTCTGTTCATTCTCTCAGCCACTCCATTCTACTGTGGAGTCTTAAGAACTGTCTTCTCCAACTTAATGCCATGTTCCCTGCAGTACTTCTCAAAAGGACCCCTGTATTCACCACCATTGTCTGCTCGAACACATTTCAGCTTTCTACCAGTTTCTCTTTCAACTCTGGCATGAAAATCCTTAAAGACATCAAGCACCTGATCTTTGGATTTCAAACAAATGGCCCAAATCTTCCTTGAGTAATCATCAATAAAACTAACAAAGTACAATGCACCTCCAAGAGACTTATCAATCATAGAGCAAACATCAGTATAAACTAAATCAAAAACATGTGACCTATGTGAAGGTGATCTTTGAAATGCAACTCTATGTTGTTTACCAACTAAACAATGAGTACATGTGTTCAAGTTCATACCTTTTAAAGAAAAGTAGTTCTTCTTGGCAAGGATGTCAAGGCCTTTCTCACTCAAATGCCCAAGCCGCTTATGCCATAGATCAGTAGAGCAATCTTCAATTGCATTCACTTCCCCTTTGATCACCTTGGCTTGTGACATGTAAAAACCCATCTTCTTCCTTTTAGCAACAATTAGGGAATTTCTGGAGAGCTTCCATTTACCATCTTCAAAGTAACTGTGATAGCCTTCTTCATCAAAAGTACCAGTAGAGATCAAATGTAGGCGCATATCAGGCATATGCCTAACATCTTTGAGTAGCAACTTGCACCCAGTATTGGTTTCCAACCAAATGTCTCCAATGCCCACAACACTGGTCATCCCTTGATTTCTCATCCTAACTTGACCAAAGTCACCAGCAGTGTAGGATGTGTAAAAATCACGTCGGGGTGTAACATGGTAAGAAGCTGCTGAATCTGCAACCCAGGTGGTATCTTGACATACAAGATTAACACAGCTATCATCACATACAATAGCAACATCACCATCAGATACAACTGCAGCCATACCATTCTCTTCATTCTTGTCTTCATCTCTACCCTTTTTATCTCTTTTATACTTTCTGTAATTTTTTTGCATATGCCCAGGCTTGTCACAGTAATAACACTTAAAACCCTTCCTTGACTGAGATCTTCCTCTTGGCTTCCATTTGCCTTTTCTATTGCTGGATTCTCCATCTTGCTTGCCGTGAGAGAACCTGCTTTGACTTCTCCCTCGACTTTCTGTAACAAGTGCATGAGACTCGGAAGTGCTTGTCCCTTTCCTCCTCTTCTCTTCATTGAGGATACAATCCTTTACTGTTTTCAAAGTGAGCTTTCCATTCGGAGTAGAATTGCTAAGTGACACTACCAAAGTCTCTCAACTATCCAGCAATGAACTCAATAGGATTAATGTTTGCATTTCATCGGCTAACTCAAGGTTCATCAATGACAGCTGATTCAAGAACCCTTGGAATACATTTATATGCACTGAAGCATCTTCACCATCTCTATACTTCAAATTCACAAGGTCTCTAATTACAAAAACCTTGTTTTGTGCACTCTCCTTGGCAAATGTTTCTTCCAACATCTTCCAAACTTTATAGCAATCATGTTCTTGAGAAATATGATTAATGGACTTAGAAGATACCCATTTTCTAACATTAGCGGTAGCCTTTCTATTTAGTCCATTTCATTTTGCATCATCCATGTCATCAGGCTTTATTCCTTTACATTCAATCAACAAAGCCAAATCATTGCAATATAAGTGATCCTCCATCATTGTTTTCCACAGAAAATAATTTGAGGAAGTGAGCTTTATCATACCCGAATCTTCCTTTTCCATTTTAACTGCACAAGAATTCAATCTACACAACCAAATGCTCTGATACCACTTTTTTTGGACTATGGACACTATCTATCTCCACATTGGTATGATATTGTCTACTTTGAGCCTAAGCCCTCATGGATTTGCTCTTAGGCTATACTCAAAAGGCCTTATACCAATAGAGATATTTATCCATCCTTATATACCCATGATCCTCCCCACTTCTAGCCAATATAGGACTTTGATTGTATACCCACCAACAACTTCAATAGGGCTAACAACCGGGATGTTTCAAGTCCTGACAAGCAATTCAGATTTGAGCCACGATCTATTAACATGGGCAGAACTGCTGTGCGTTGAGTTCCAGATACAGCTGGCATATTGGCAAACATGACAATTGGTTCACGCAGGCAATTTGCGGAACAGCCAAGGTTACTTCCTTTGAAGGCTGGAGTGCAAGGACTCCAGTCTGCTGACATGTTTGTCTGACCAACTCAACGATTTCATCATGGCAGAGTCTACACAAGGAAAGTTGCAGTCTGAATGAAAACATAAGCTAGAAGATACTATCATTATGAGGTGTTTGCAAGAACACCTTTTGTTTAATTGTCTTTTTGAAGAATCATGTGTTGAAGTTGGTTATTATCTCACGATAGAAGAAACAAATACAGTATAGACATGGAAATATCTCCCTATATTTATATTTTAAAAATACATAAATTCACTTCAAAACATTTCTATCTTTTCTATATCGGTCTCTATTGTTTTAAAACATTATCCAAACACAAACTAGTAAATCAATATTAGAACTGACAGCTCCTTTGTCAATCAGAAAATTTGACGCATGAATTTTGTGCTCTATAGTTTTTTTAAGAAATTCAAGTTTCACTGAGCTATCCCTCATTAACATGTCCTGGTATCAGTATCTCTACATGTTAATACACTTGTAGGAAACCCATTTATTCTACTAGAACTCTGACTTGTTCCAAATTAGGATGAATTTAACTGAAGGATGAGGAGTTAGATTGATGTATGAACAGCTAGCATCCTTCAAAGAGCATATTAACTGCTTTAAAATACGTTCTAACAAGGTACAACCCACAAAACTGTCCACAAGTAGAAGAATCCGAGTTCCCCAAACGCTACTCTATTATAAAGCCCGAAAAACTATATTCCCTATGAAACTAACATTAACTTCTTGTAGTCCAGATTCAGAGAGAAGCTAATAAAGATCCCCAACCATGCGCTCCATGTCCATACTTTTCCAAGTTTGCATCCTAAACCATCTATTACCAGCCCTGAGAAAAACAAATATGATTAGATAACAGTCTGGGATTTTTGCCAAGAAAAAATCAGTCATATGACATCCAAAAAACTTGATGATGAAATACTGTCTGCATTACAACATTAACAGCATTGACCAATTTTTTTTATATATATTACATGGCAAAAGAGATCATTTCTATAAGTTCCATAAATGCTCCAATCTACATGATTACATGAATCTCTAAATAACATCCACTGCCATATTTGGTTCGAAGTCCATGTCAAATCTGTAACAGCATCAAGAAATGGCAAGTCAACTACAATGACTCTTAAAGATCTAATTGCAACACTTACAATGACCAGGAAAACTTTCTGATAAGCTGTAACAGCAGTTCGACACAAAATGAGATTAGACAAATTCATAATAAAAAATGAGCTTAAACCCTTGAGAGGAGAAAATGATCTTGTGCATAAGTGAATCTCTTATTAGTTATTACCTCATCTTGAAGCCAAAAAAGCGGGAGAGAGTAAGAATTTAAGAAGATCAGAGATGGCATAGTCAGTTCAAAAGAAAACAAGTTAAATTTAACATGAAAGCACTGAAAAAGGAACAAATTAGGTCAAGCATAGCAAGCACTAATTAGCTAGAATATTGTGGTTGAATTTATTGATTTACCTATGTTGATACACTCCAATTTAACATCCTTCTCTACTAAATCATAAAACCAGCTTGAACCCCTTTGATAAGAACTGATCCCTGGCAGACACAGGAATTAATACATGTCGGATCATAAGTAACCATACCAAAACATGGATTTTGATGAGCACCAAAGATGAGTATGCTTAAGTATTTAAGCATGGCAACTTAACCAATTGTCAAACTATATCATTGAAAGTATAAAAGGGAACAAATTAGTACAGCCATAAAACGGGAACAGGCTTGACCAAAGAGAATAAAACAAACCTTTTCTTTCTAGTCTTCCTTTTCTCTTGTGTGTCCTTCCCACTAGTCTGACCCTCACCACCTCCATTTAGTGTGACAAGGCTTCCTACACAAATCTCAGCTATAAAAATAGGAGGAGCACCACGAATCCTGATAATCTTGGACTTTCTCCTTTTCAGATCATACCAAACAAAAAACCTATTATCCAATTCCAACAGAATTTTGTCTCCACCCTTTGAATAAGCTAAAGGTCTAGCATACAACCAAAATTCCTTCACTTGTAGCGGTGCAATAACGGTACATAAATGAGTCCAAGATTCCTTCACACCATATTCCTTCATCACCCATATTTCAACATGTTTACAGTTCTTATTACAAAACACACATAAACACCCTCCTAAAACTCCCACATTCATTTCATGTTCATTGCTGGAATAATCGGGTTGTGGTATTATCTTAAACTCTTCAGCTCCAAGATCAAAAGCGACAATCATATCACTCCCATTTTCTTTTCCCTTTCCCACTACAGTAGCCTTCCAATGAACAGAACTATTAGCAAAAACACCATACCCTCTTCTACAGTGAGGGTGATAATCAGGTGGCAGAATAAATCTCAAGTCATAAGGATAGTCATCAATTCTTTGCCAAGAATTTGACTTCAAGCTATAAACTTTGACCTCACAGTGAAAAAACCCATCAGGACTATCACCATAAAAGTGTATAAATCTCACAACTTTATAGTCTTCATTAATGGGGTCATGTCCAAATCCATAAAAATTGAACAGGCTAGACACTTTAGAATCGTCCAAGTCATTTGGCAACTCTAAAGGTGAAACGGGTATCATTTTCTTTTCTCTAGTTGATGGATTATATAGAGCAATACTAAAGTCAGAATTTAACAGGGCAAGCAGTCCATTACAAGAACCCATTACTTCAGTAGCGCAGTCGTCACTTTTTAAAGGATTGTTTTTCAGTTCTATGGAGGTGAAGTCGGGTGAGTCCAAGTCTACAGTGCATAAGTTGGTGGCATCTCTAAGAATGAGGTTGAGATGGGTGTGTGCTTGTGATGATCTTTTGAGATGAGTGTTGATAAAGTATGGACTGTCGATTTCTTTGCACCATGATTTAGACACGCACCTGAAACGTTTGAGAGATTTGACCGGTAGTCTGCTTAGAATATCGGTTGTTATCTCTGGAAAGAGCATCATCAACGTCTTCAATGGTGGTGTTGGTTTTGAGTCTTTAGGGATATTTTTGCGGGAGGGGGAGGGGGAGGAAGAGGGGAGTGTTTCTTCTTCTTCTTCTTCTTCTTCTTCTTTATTTTTACAGAGTACAAGGGGCATGGAAATGTTGCCAAACCAGAGGGGGCATAGAATGAAAGTTACTAGAGAGTCACGGGTTAGGACTCAACTTTGCAAAAAATTACTATAAAGGGATTGCAATTGACAGTAAGCCTGAACTGCAAGGAAGAACAAACAATTCATGGGCAGAATCCGGAGGGAAGGTGAGGGGAAAACAAAAAAAGAAGGAAGAAAAGGAAGGGGCCACACCTAAACGCCTAGTATGAAAGGTCATGTCGAAACTATTCTAGAGATACAAAGAATGATTGTCTTTTGAGGTCAGATAAAGTCGCTTGCCCCATTCCGGCGTTTGTATCACACGTGCTAATAACTATTCAATAGAGTTGCAAATTTCATCCCACCAGAGCTTAAGCTTCTTCTTTTTTTATTTTTTATTGAGTCATTAATTTTAATAACTCTTCATTTAATCTTAAATTTTATACTATCCAAACCCAAGCTGGAATAAAAAGAGAATAAAAATCATTTAGATGGTGGTCCAGTAATAAAAACTTAAAACTAAAAAGTTTGTTTTCTTTTAGATCTCAGGTTCGAACTCTGTGATTGCTTATATGATAACTACTGGAGGTTTACATGATCATTAACTTCATAGCCTGTTAGATTAGTTGAGGTGCGTGCAAGCTGGTCCGAACACTTACAATAATAAAAAAAAAAAAACAAAAAAAAAAAATGAGTGAAGGAAGTAGTTGTGGCATCAAAATAGACCCTGAGCTCCACACTCCTAAATCTTTTTTTTTTAAACCAAACTCATAAATCAAGATGCCTGCATTAGGTTCTTTTACTCCCTTTAATTTTGTTAATTCCAGCATGCAACTCAATCAATCAAGGGCCTGTTACTTGAGCAGTATCTGCCCATCGAGCAGCAAATAAGCCAACCAAAAACAGCAGAGATACAAGGAAAAGCACAGAAAATGCATGCAAGTCTGGCCCACAGCCTGGACACAAAAAGATGATCATATTCTCCATCACTCACGAAATCCATATGTGGATATTAACATGAAATCCCTCAGTTAACCTAAAGGCATGATCATAAGCTTCTCAGCATGTAGCTGACAATTTGTTTCCAGCACAGCCATTCAAAGCACATGCATTCATTCATGGTAAGCACTGAGTTTGAAATTCACTTCTCAACCCTCTTCCTCACTCGGGCTACCTTCATGATTTTGTCAGCAACTCAGCTAGCAGTACTTTGTATATATCAAGTAACAGTACTACTTGGCCAAAAACTTTATATAGACAGATGATACCCTGTTTCAAAATCAAAGGCATAAATGATCATTCAAATTCTTCCCAAAGATAACTGAATCGTAAAATGCTCCTCAGTATTGCATTTTCTTCCAAGCTATAGACATACTCCAGCAGAATTTATCCTCTGATATAAGTTCTTCATGGCCTACAAAAATACTCTCTCTCAGTTTGCAAAACAATCATCTAACCACATTGCAGAAAATCTAATAAACCTGGGACATTGTCTGCATACTTAGTAACAAAGTTTTCCAAGAATTTCTTCTCACTCAATGATGTTAACAGCCACGCAATCCTGATGTCCCCATCAATCGGGTTCCTTGACTTCAAAGTCTTCAAAACATTGTACCTTGGACGGAGCCTTCTATCAATTGAGTAATGAAGGAACCAGGAGTTCGTAATAATAGTTTGAGGTTTCAATCTCAAGGTACCCGCAAAATAATCCATAACATCCCTGATCTTCTCCTCTGAACATCCCAAAATAAGGGGATCATGCTTAAAATCCTTTAAAATTTCCTCCTCAGTCCAACCCAAACTCTTCAACACTCCAACTTTCTTCTTCCGAGTGGGGTCTCTCGTTTGTAACATCGCTCTAAGAGCATGTATAAACATGGGAGTATTTGGTTCAATGCCCAAGTTTTTAAGAGCATTCACAGTATAGACCATCCTAGAATGCTTTTGCTGTATGGCTCCTGGTTGTGAGATAATCAGCTTTGCTACCCTATCAAAAGTTACCCCCTCTTTTATCAACAAATCAATATTTGGTTGCATAATACCTTTCACATTATACGTCAACAGCCATGGAGAACGCTAAGAGCCACGACAATTTTCCCAGTACAACCAAGAAATGACTTCAAGAACCCAAAACATGGCTTAATTTGAGAATCTAAAGGTTTTATCAAAATAAATGGTTTTGACACAATAAGCTCAGGCAGAAGTTGGCCCGTTAACCCATGTTTAACGAAGAAGTCGAACTTCGGCTTGATATTGCTTTCTACTCTGCTTTGGAGGATTGGGGGATGATTCTGGATCAGTTGGGTGATCAGGGTGTCGCTGAAGTTGTGAGCTTTCAAGAACTCAAGTACAAATTTGGAGTTTCTTTTCATCCATTTGGAACTTCTTAGAAACCGAAAGAGATGATTTTAAGGGAAGCCCACATGAATTGACGAGAAATTGAACTGTAAATGATGGCGAAGATATACTGGTGGGTAGTGGAGAGGTAGGAGGAGAAAGAGTAACAGAAGATGCTACCAAGAAACGTTTTTCAAGCACAGAAAGCAAGTTTCTCATTGGTATAATAGTGGCCATTATGGAAGCAAAAAAGAAGCTTCTTGAAAAAGCAATTGGCGTTTGAGATTGGACAAAAGCTAGTGAGAAATGGAGAGAGAGACACCTGGAAGGACGAGGAGAAGAGCTGACCAACAAGGGTATTGTTCTGTCCAAGTGGGTTTGGCTGTCTCTGTCTGTGGAGTCGGTCACAAGATGAAGCAAATGGGCTGGATTCGATAGTTTAGCACCGGGCACCTTTCAATCTTCTTAAAAAAAAAGCAGTTGTAGCCCTTGAGAGTTTCACTTAGTTCTAATTAAGTCCTCTTTCTTTCATACAATCTACCATACCACAAGTAACCAAATTAGCAGCATTATTGGCTGTCTCTGTCTATGGAGTCAGAAAGAAGATCAAGGGAAGTTAGGGAACGAACCATGGAGAGAAGCCATCAAAATCGTAAGGGACGTGGCAACCATTCCTCTTTCTCTTCCTCTTCTCAATCAACAAGGATCAGAAACACCAAAGTTTCAAACTTTAATGAATCCAGCAGCGCCACTAATTATGCTACTAACAATAGAAGTAATGCCCATGATGATCCCCAGTGGAAACCCAGAAGAGGAAACACGAGTAGCAGCAATAACCAGAAAGAAAAAATCAAAACAGAAGAAGATAAGGAAGCGGATTCTTCAGATTTTCCAAGACTAATTGGAACTTGCCCTTTTATGTGCCCAGGTAAAAGAAAAAAAAACACAACTTTACATGGTTAAGTCTTTGAGTCAAATTTTAGTGTTTGTTATTTTTCCAGACTGGTTTTGGATGCTTAGTGTTCACTCTTTATATCGTGGAGGCAAAATTTTGATTCAGTCCTAGCTGCTGTTATGTGTATTGGTGAATGTTTGAGAGGAGGGAATCCGTACAGATTCGGTGTCGAAATGGGTGTATGTTAGAATTTAACAGGGAAATTTCTCATGTGCTGGATTTCTCTTTTATTAGTCATAAATGGAGGAGTCGGGTCTCTTTGTATGTCTTGCACTTGTTTCTATTCTTTGTTTTGATTAATGGCAGCAATGTATAAAGGACTATTTGTTAGATTGAGATAGTCTTGCATTGCAGGTGAACTTGTGACATTAGGTCTTTGTGGCAAGTGAGTTGCCAAATTGATCCATTTTTGCTCTCCCTTTTAACCTTTATATCTTGACGAGAAGCTATTATAAAGACACGAGAGGAAGCTAGCTACGTGGGAGACCGAGAAATCATGCTTGATGGGGAGTGATCAGTGTGCTATTCTTTTCTGTTGTCCGAGGACATCTAATTTTATCTTCTTGAGTAGATATCTCCTGTCAGATTTGCTTTATTTAGTTAGATATCTGGTTTAGTGTTGGAACGAATGAATTGAGTCACGTTGAGGTTGAGTTTTTTGGAAGCATCTAGTTATGATTCCTTCTGTCTTGGATTTTCCTTACTCAATGTTTGCTCCACTCAGCTATACATTTGATCAAGTGCTTTGGAAGTTTCTCTTTAGTTTCAAAAAAGAAACGAGATTTTTTAATGAAGCAGCGGCAGACGTGCTATTTTGATTTATTTGGTGGGACAGTTTTTAGTGTCAGAAGTGTTTATGGGTTTTATTTTTATTTTCCAAAGACAACATATTTGTTGCTTGATGTATCTGTTAACTTGTATATTCATCTCTGTGATGATAGAGAGTGAAAGGTCCCAACGAGAGCGACTGCAGGATTTAGCTGTGTTTGAGAGGCTCCATGGAAATCCCAGGAAAACATCTCCAGCCCTGGCAGTCAAAAAGGTAAGTTACCTATTATGTCTGCTGACCTCATTATCATTTTTTCCTCTAATATATATTGATCATAGTGCACTGCTCCAAGTTCCTGCATTTTGGCTGTTTCAAAGAGCATTAGGTTCAAGCTTGTCGGGAACATTTTCATCCCATCCCTGCGTGCACCATTATGTGCTTCCAGAATGCCTTTCTACCATTGTCTCCATCCACTTTTCTTTTAACTGAAACCAACTGAATCACAACCTCCTCTGGCAGTGCAAGTTTTTTCCTGTACTTTCTTTTTGGCATTTCTTTAAGAAGGTGTTACATTTTCTAAATACACCATAAGCTATACACAATAGTAGCAATTACACTCGGCACATATCAGTTGTGCCAGAAATCTCACTCTCTCGATTGTGTATTAGTTGTAGAGATTAGTCTTCTGCCAGACTAGCAATTCCATTTGCAACTGTTATCTAAATCCACTTCGGAATTGCTCGTCTGATAAGGGTATCAATTATATAGGTTTCAGAAATCCTGCTAATTGAAATTGGGTGATGTATTGGGAGTGAGCTCTATCATATTTTAGGACATTTTACAAAGACTTTAATTTCTTAGGCGGCCTTGATTTATTATTATTTTTTTATGCACAGATGAAGTTATTCTAAATTATTATGCATTAACTTTTGTAACAAATTTGACATATAAAAAAACAGAGGAATTTTCTACTTTGCGTGACATCTTCTACATTGCAATTGTTTGCTATTATGAAGTCACTGGATCAGTTATCATCATTATCATAAGTGCCTTAGTAATGATCTCCATCCAATTTTTTTGTTATGTATCTTTTCGATTCATTTATGTAACTGGAAGCTTTCACGTGATACTCATAGAATGTTTTTTGTACTGTTAACGGTTCTTTGGTATGTTATCCACTTTTCCTTTTCTTTTCTTTCATAATCATTTAACTTTCTAATTTATGTGTTACACCTCACTTTTCTTTTCATCTTTGGGCAATGTTAGATGCATTTATTTTCTCTGTAATGTTAGGATGCTTCATTTTTGTTATTAGGTGTTTTTGAGTCCCCTGCATGTTGTTATTAGGTGTTTCATAGTGCATTAAACATTTATAAGATTCAAAATTCATCACTTTGGAATTCCCTCACTAGTTTTGCAGAACTATATCCGCCAAGCACATGCAAGCATCCGATGTGCGGCCGCTTCCAGTATTAGAAGACACTTTGGCCTATCTCTTAAATTTGCTGGATTCAACAGACCATCCTTTTGAAGTGGTTCATGACTTCATTTTTGATAGGACAAGGTCTATAAGACAAGATCTTAGCATGCAGAATATTGTTGATGATAAATCAATCTACATGTATGAGAAAATGGTATGGTTCCTTGGCAAAAACCTTCAATTACCTCCCCCTTCTAAATCTCCATCTCCTCAGTAAGTTTTTCTGCCAGTGCAATAGGGTGATTGACTTGTTCTTTCATGAAGTTCAATATATGTATAATGAATTGGGTTACTAGAATCACTTTTCTCATAAGAATCGAGAAATTGTTACTAGCATTTGGCATTTGTGAGAAAATAGTATAGCTTGTTATGCTGTTTGTTGATAAAGCGATAGCAGCTGTAAATGATAAAGGCTATTTCTTTTTCTATTATTTGCTCTTGTATAATCATTTTGGGACATTATAGGAGAAGAAAGGTAGCAATTTTTTTCGTGTTCCTAGATGATAATTGTGTGGATGTGTCACTGAGTTCATCTAGATGGCCAACCAAAATAAGCAAATGGACTGTGTCTACTGGATACTGCTGGGATTATCTTTGAAGAGACTGGATAGTAATATATTTCATTAACTCTAAATATTTGAAACTTTGGAATTTAAGGCATGCAGGTGATATTTGGACACAATTTTGTTATACAGGTTAAATTTCATGTTATATCTCACCTCAAGCTTCAACGATGTCGTAGCAGTTCAAATATTTCTTCAGTGCATTACCTCAACATGGAGCAGCTTACAAAGGCTCTGACATCTCTATATAATCTGTATGATGCAAATCGAGATTCTGGTACTGTTTACGGAAATGAGGCTGAGTTTCGTTCGCTTTACGTGCTGCTTCATCTTGATTCTAACACCCAACCCATGGTTGATCTCTACTTCATCAGTGTGGTTAATTTTTTTCTGCATTCTTAAAGGCAGCTTCAACTGGGTACTAAATATGTGAATTGTAACTATTTTTCATCAAAAGGGGGAGTCACTTTCTTTGTGGTTTCGTTTTGTGCTTCATCCAATTATCCGGTCAAAAGAAATGTGTTTTGCCCGGAATGTTCTAAGGTATAATCAAATTTTTGCACCATTTGGTTACTGTTCAGCATGTGGAATGCTGTCTTTCTCTTCTTCCTTTTTTCCTTCAAGTTGTTTTGGACAATTTCATTCTTATGTTTCTAACAGGTTTTATCAGATGGGCAACTATATGCGTTTCTTTTCTACCATATCTGCCGAGGCATCTTATCTGCAGTACTGTATTCTTGAACCTTACATCAACAAGGTAATGATATCTATCAGTTTTTTATTAGCATTGCCTTCTGGTTTTTCTTATTTTATCACAAAAAAAAAAGCATTCTGGTATTTTGGATCTTAAATGGATTCGACAACTACATTAGTGTTGGCCTAATTTGCCACCCCACCCCCTGCCCCCCACTCCCCAAATTTCTGAAAATCTACTGCTCTCGTTTTCTTGCATTCTTCGTGTAGCTTTCCTTTCCTTTTTTTCCCTTCTGTTCATTCCCTTTGTTGAAGTTTTCAATTTCTCTGCTTCCTTCGCAAATTCATTATATTTCTGGTAGAATTAAAAAGTTGCCTTTTATCATCTCTGGTTCTTATCACAATCTTTTTTCCCCATACCGTGAAGGTTCGAGCATTGTCCCTGTCATGTATAAATAATGCCGGCTACAAGCTTCATCCATATCCTCTGGTACACCTATCTAAGCTCTTGAAGATGAAGGTACAATTTCCACTGCATGGAATAAACTGCATTATTATTTGGATGATTAACGTTTTTTGAAACACAAATGCTGCATCGTCCTTTTAGGAATCAGATTTGGAGGTATTGTGCAATGCTTGTGGCCTGGAGACCTGTGCAGATGATATGGGAAATAAGTTGCTACCTACCAAGCAAACGACTTTCTGTTGTCCCAAGGAAGGGTTTCAAAGCTACAACTTCACGGGTTTGGAACAGTTCGAGAGCTGACTTGACGGTGCAATCCTTTTTTTTCTTCGTCAGATATCTATTCCTTGTGGGGATTTAGCTTTGCATAGACCGTGTCTACATTCTGCATTTAACCTGTTGTAAATTGTATTTGCTGCAAGTTCTTCAATAAAAGGATGATTGCATGTAGCAACTTCTAAAAGGAGTGTATTCAAGACCATTACAAACGTCAATTAATTAAGAAAAATGATAATTGAATACATCAAAGCATATCTGCGTGTCTTCTCAAGAAAAACAAGTTTTAGTTATGTTCTTCACCATTTCTCAATGATTTATCAACAGATTTCATTCTTTCAGAGGATTTCTAACTCCCAAAGGATGTGGCAAAATTTGCTACATCATGGATTTCCCAACTTTCAAGCCTCTGATTATACCTAGAAGAAGAATGCTGACCGAGGAGGCTTCCTTGAAAGCACTCCCTCGTAAAACGACATTGAATTGTCCAGCATGAGCCAGTGATGGTAACATCATACTAAAAACAAATTTATGGCTTTCTCGGAAGAAGTAGTTGTCGTGCGATTCAAAATGCTTTTAATTTGAAAATTTATATTAGTATATTAAAATGATATTAAAATATAAAAAATAAATTTAAAATAAAATAAAATAAATTAAGTTTTCATAAAATTATGGTTAGCAGCAATGCCAGGCGCGCTTTTACACACCTTTTAGTTGAATTTATATGATTGAAATTTTTATAAAAAGTAAATTATATATTAAAAAATTAAATTAAACTTGTGTCCTTGTCAAAGTTATTCAAAACTTAAAAAAAAAAAAAGTTCCCACATGTGAGTCAACTAATTTCATAAATATCAAAGACTAGTTATAAATATGGCTCCCAAGGAAAGTAATTATTACAAATAAATAAATACACCAAGATTTAATTAAGGGTGTAATTTCAATGTTTCACTTTTATTATTATAATTTGAAAAAATTATAAATTAATTCTATATTTTTTTTAAAAAATCCAACCTTACCCTCTGCTATTGACTAACTAACAATTCACATCTTATTCTATTCATTTCTTACCTTTTTCAACATTTTTCCTCTCAAGTCCACATATATGTTATTAAAAAAATTATAAACCTAAAAAAAAAACTCAATAACCAAATTTAAAAAGCATGTGATTTAACAATCAAGGGTTAAATTGAAACTTTTTTAAAGTTAGGAGAGCAATATTGTAAAATGAGAACTATTAAGGATAGAAGTGAGTATCAATAAATCTATAAGTATGGGATGGAAGTTTTTATAAGAGAAAGCGGCAGCCAACAACAGGGGCTCCTCTATTTGGTCCCTTCTTTCATCTCTGTCTTCGCCATCGCCACTGCTTCGGGGCTCTCTCGAAAACCCTAATTCCTCTCCATTTTCACAATATCACAAGAAAACCGGTCTCCTCGACAACATCTCCCTCTCGAAAAAAGAGGCTTCTTTTTCGAGCTCTCTCTATAATAAATAAACGAACACCTCAATCTCAGGTTAATATTTTGGTTAATATATATTTTTTGGTTAATATTTTGACTATAATTGCTCACTTTTCATGTTTCTTGTTTGTTATTGAAGTATTTTTGTGGTTATATCTGATTGATCGTTTTTATTTGGTCTGATTTCATGTAAAGTCTCATTCTTTATATATATATATATATTTGTTTGATTTTAGCTGTTTTTTTCTTTTGGTTTTGAAAGGGGAACTGATTACAAAATTTGGGTTTTTTTTTCCTGATGATTTGTATTCGTAAACCTAGTTAATATTGAGACTTAAAAGAAAAGATTGTTTGTGTTGAATAACGTTAGAGAAGTTACAGATTACCCTGATGTTAACTTAATTTTGATTAACTAATTAACTTAGATTTTGTGTTTAAGGTTGGTAGTGATTCTGAGAAGGGGTTGATTTAGTCATCAATTTTATTTAATTCAATGTAGGCTGAAATGATTTGTAAACGGTAGGGCTGTGTGTTTTGATCTTAAGATGAACTCATTGAAGGCTATTTACAAGGATATAAAGCTTATGAGAGCTTCCTGGAATAAATCCAAGAATCCATGAGTGTCGTTGGGTGATGATTTTTTTTGAGGAGGAGTTTGATGAGGGCTGTAATTGTTCTTCAGAAGTTGTACCAACTTGCATTGCACAAGTTTGGTATCTTTGCATGTTGTTGATTCTTGCCCTTATTTTTTTTTAGTGTTTCAATGATTCTTATTAATTTCTACAAAATTTTCAATTTTCAATAGAAAATTAAAGTTTGCCTGTTTGCTCTGTGACATGGTTGTGCAATAGGAAAGTGTATGGGTGCATAGATTGTTCTGTAAAATCTAAAATTAAGGATAGACTGAGCTAGTTCTTGGGCCTCTGGTTTATTGGAGATGTGATTGCTAGATTATTTACTGCTAACGTGATTCATTCTACCTCTCTCTGTGCCCAAATTATCTTAACGTTTGTGGCTGGGCATCAGAAATTGCGATTTTTCTATGGGCATCTTATGTGTGTTGGAGCTATCAAATTTTGTTCCATCAGATAAAAAGCATTTTCGGGTGTGCAAAGTGGCTTTCAACAGTGTATTTTTTATTGTTTTATATGGACTTATGCTACTCCATATACCTGTCAACTGGCATGTTGTGTGTTAAATGTCCCTGTAATCTACTACTTGCTGACCAATGCACATGTACTTTCTTCTGCATGAATTTTACTAACTGAAGCTTTTTTCCAGTGCAGCTTGAAGATAGTTACAATTGCTGAACAGGGTACTGAACTGAGGTGAATCTTGGAGATCAGTATTAGTGTACGTGTTTTTATTTCTGCAGCCTTTATAAAGCCATGGCCATCCAAACTAGTTTGCAGCTTATTTCTTACTCACAAGAGCTCGTAGACGGACAGCCAGTACATGTTTCTTCAAACTGCCTTCCAATCAAAGCTTTAAAATATGAACCAGCTGGGCATGCTTATCACTCTGCTGCTTTAAAACTCCTTGGTTGGGAGGAGGAAGGCACAAAGAGTGAAGATCAGAAAGTGTCCAAAGACAAAGAACAATCGTATATGCCTTCATCTGAATCCTATAGCACCAAAGGTAAAAAGAAAACTGGATCTGGAGATAAGCAACAGGATCACTATGCCATGCTGGGTTTAGGCCATTTGAGATACCTTGCCACAGAAGAACAGATACGGAAAAGTTATCGTGAGGTTGCTTTGAAGTATCACCCAGACAAACAGGCTGCTATTCTTCTTGCTGAGGAAACTGAGGCAGCAAAACAAGCAAAAAAGAATGAAATAGAGAGCCACTTTAAAGCTATCCAAGAAGCATATGAAGCTTTGATTGATCCTGTGAAGAGAAGAATATACGACTCCACAGATGAGTTTGATGATGAAATTCCAACTGACTGTGCCCCTCAAGACTTCTTCAAGGTTTTTGGTCCTGCTTTTATGAGGAATGGGCGGTGGTCAGTTAACCAACCAATCCCATCTTTAGGTGATGAGAACACTTCTTTAAAAGAAGTAGATAGCTTTTATAATTTTTGGTACAGCTTTAAAAGCTGGAGAGAGTTCCCTCATGCGGATGAATTTGATCTTGAGCAAGCTGAGTCTCGTGACCATAAGAGATGGATGGAAAGGCAAAATGCAAAGCTTTCAGAAAAGGCTAGAAAGGAAGACTATGCACGGATACGCACTCTTGTTGACAGTGCTTATAAAAGAGACCCAAGAATATTGAGGAGAAAGGAGGAGGGGAAAGCTGAGAAGCAAAGAAGGAAGGAAGCTAAGTTTTTGGCAAAAAGGTTGCAAGAAGAAGAAGCTGCAAGGGCTGCTGAAGAGGAGAGACGCCAGAAAGAAGAGGAGGGAAAACGTGCTGCTGAAGCTGCTTTACAGCAGAAGAAGTTAAAGGAGAAAGAGAAGAAGCTTCTGCGTAAAGAGCGGAGTCGCCTTCGCACTCTTTCAGCACCTGTTCTGCCTCAGTGTTTGCTCAATCTTGGTGAGGATGATGTGGAAAATCTTTGTATGTCACTGGATATTGAGCAGCTTAGGAGTTTATGTGACAGAATGGAAGGTAAAGAAGTGGTAGAGCAAGCAAAAGTGCTGAGAGATGCATGTGGATGTGATCTTGATTCCAGTAGCAGTAAACTGGGTGAGAAAAAGATTTCACAGCAGAATGGCTCTTTGAAGTCCAATGGAAGAGCCCCATCAAGCAGCTCTGGAAAGAAGGAGAAACCTTGGAGCCGAGAAGAAATTGAGCTTCTAAGGAAAGGAATTCAGAAATATCCTAAAGGAACATCTCGGAGGTGGGAGGTTATTTCAGAGTACATTGGTACAGGAAGATCTGTTGAAGAAATTCTGAAAGCAACTAAAACTGTCCTCCTTCAGAAGCCTGATACAGCTAAAGCTTTTGATTCTTTTCTCGAAAAGAGGAAACCTGCACAATCCATTGCATCTCCGCTTACAACTAGAGACGAAATACAAGGGGCATCAGCGATGCAGGCACCTGAAAGTAGTGTTGCAAAGATTGCTGAAGAAGAGTCTTCAAGAGACACAGACAAGCAGAAAACTGATGACATGGTTACTGCAAATGGGGTGTCTTCGAGTGCAGACCAAGATGTGTGGTCTGCGGTGCAAGAAAGAGCCTTGGTTCAGGCTCTAAAAACCTTCCCAAAAGAAATCTCTCAACGTTGGGAGCGGGTTGCTGCTGCTGTTCCTGGGAAAACTGCAAACCAGTGCAGGAAAAAATTGGCTTTGCTGAAGGAGAACTTTAGAAACAAGAAAAGTACGGCTTAGTTTGTTGTTGGGTGTGGCTTTGAGGTTGAAAAACAATTGCAGATGTGCTTGAGGATGTCTTAATCTTATCCCTTTAAGATCCCATTCTTTCTCTCCCTAGATAAGAAGCAGTGAAGCTGCATGTGACGAGAGCAATTTTTTTCCCTGGTTTTGACCGTCTGGCTTTTGCCCATCATGCCGCACAGGTTTCATTTAGCATTTTCAGAGAGCCATTAGATGGAAATTATTTTTGTGTATTGATTTTTAGTTGAATCTGCTTCATGTTTAGAGAAATTTATCACGTGCTTATTTTAAGATCCTGCCTTATTTTACAGAATTTTAGTTACAGACACTGTTTCGGGAGCACAAGAACATCTGTATTAAAAATTAGAAGAGCAATACTAGTTTTTAGAATTTACCTGGTGGAGTTTTATAGGGTCATTGCCTGGCTGGGTTGAAAGCCTTGGCTGTGCAATCATAATGATAGCCACTGGTCAGTAGGCCAAAATTCTATTGGACAATGTCATTTCAATAGGATAGAAAGGATAGGTTCACTTGGATTTTTATCTAGGTGCCTGGGAGCACAGCACAGGTATTTATTTATACACAAGCGTGTTTGGGTTGGAAAAAAAACATCAGAATGATGCTTTATGCTCTATGAAAAGCATTTTGAATACACCATCCAATTTTGATTTGTTTTCGCAAAATAAAGTTTGCAGGCAAGCTACCATTTATGTTTTTTTTTACCTGATATTTAGAGCTATTCATTGTAGCTTGAAGATGCTGGGGGGGATGCTTGAAACAGGTTCTTCGTGAGGCAGAGTTGCTTTATGTTATAGAAATGCAAATAAATATATAAAATAATATATTTAAATATTCAAGAAATAACCAGATATACTCATTATATAATTTATATATTCACATTTATATTACATTACATCATATTAAAATCAATCTCATTCACACAAAATTAAAAAAACAAACAAACAAATATAAAATTGAAAACTATTGAGAATTACAAAAAAAAAACACTCTTATGGAATCAATATAAATTCATTTAATCGATCTCAAATATATTTCAAACTGATCAAACCTAAAAGAACCAGTCAATCTCTATTGTTTGATTAATCGATCAATTGAAATTGACCAACCAGTCAACCACGTTCATCAAGCAAACTAGTCGATTGAAATTGATTAACCGGTCGGCCAGGATCATCAGGCCAACCAATCAACCGGTTGATTATGATTTTATAATCTTTATCTGTCAATCTCTCAAACTGTAGATCCTAAAATAATAACATGTTCCTTAAAAA
This sequence comes from Populus nigra, assembly GCF_951802175.1. Taxonomy (NCBI): domain Eukaryota; kingdom Viridiplantae; phylum Streptophyta; class Magnoliopsida; order Malpighiales; family Salicaceae; genus Populus; species Populus nigra. The sequence goes on along the minus strand of NC_084852.1, from coordinate 47,668,290 downwards.
TTCATAATTTCAGATCTAGTATCAAATAATTTAAATCAAACTAACACCCTAAAACATCAATTAAACATCTTAAATCATTTAAATCTTAAAATCAAACTTAACCAACATATTCAAGCATAAAAACACCGAGATCTTCCTTTAAAAACTCTTATTTCTAACTTTTACCTCTTCTTTCATTTCTTCTCCCTCCTCTCTCTCTCTCTCTAACTAATCTTCTTCTTTTCTTTCTTTCTCTTTTTTTTTTTAATTTTCTATTTATATTTATCAAAACATATAAAAATACCCAAAATATCCTTCAAATGTTTATACCCTTAACTGCTCATCAAAGGGTACAAATGCCTTTTCCGATCCATTATTTCCAGCATATCACAAAGATGCTGCAAATCTCACCTCAATATTCAATCTTATGGTTGACAGTAAAACGAAGAAACAATCCCTTAAATGGATAGTTGAGGAATTCTCTCAATATAACATGGGAACATAGCAAGATCCCAAAAAGATGGCCCACCAAGCAAAAACTAAACATGAGGAAACTGAAGCTGCAAAACAGTAAGACCAAAACTTGAACTATAAAACTAGTGATAGTTGGAAAGGTCACAAGGATGCGGAGAATCCTACGTATACACCAAATCAATGGTTCCCAGATGTCTTACTGTATGCTTATGAATATCAGTTGGATTTTCATTCCTACGTGCAGAGGGTTGATCAAACAGAATAAAGTTTGTCTGGTGTCTGTGTCAGGACAACTGGACGAGTTAGTAAGTGGATTTGCTCTCTGCATTTGGATCCAAGGGTAGGTTGTGTGATAGGAATTTCTCATGAATACATCCGGAGGGAATCAATCATGGGGTGCGAAAGCTGACTCGAAAAAACCCTAGTTGTTGAATTTTGTAGAGAGTAACCCTGTGCCCATGTTTCTAAGTTAACGCAGAAAACTCAACCCTAATAAACCAGCAAACTTCACAGGAAGAAGAAAAAGGAAAGCATGAACCTGACTTGTTTGCTCTAACGAGCAAATAGCAGTAAGACTCTCAGTGTACTAGATGAATAACATGAGCTCCTTTCACTTAGCTAAATATTTTACTGCAGAGTGTGGAGAGAAAACTACTGTCATTGCAGATTCCAGACATAACGAGTACAAATGGTTATTTGTGCACGAATCTGATTACAATATCAAACATGTAGGCACTTCCATCTCCTTGATATCGGTAAGACAATTACTATGGACAGCCAACAAGGTTAAGACTTCTGCAACAGCTTTACAATAGCTGTACTTTAATTTTCCATTAGCAAGTCTGGCTTGTCCATTGCAATGTCCCTATCGGCTAAATCTACAAAGAAAATAGTAAACAAATTATTTTCCCTGAAGGGCTGATATCTTCGAGAACGAGCTTTGTGATTGCCAAAATTGCAGCATTTTCCTGGCTTGAGGCCAAAGGGCCAAACATAGGGATCAAGATCAAAACAATAAACTTCCAGACCAGTATTTCGATATCGGAGTGTGTCCAAAGTAACTATAAAGGGGCTTGCTTGGAGTCACCACCCACCCTTTCCTTTCCTCTAGAATCTTCCTTTTAACTTGTTGGTTCAGGTGCAGCATCAGTGACAAACATCTGGTAACTGCAAGTTCTAGTTGTTTGTCCATCATTTTCTTACAATTCCATTTCGTTTCCTTTGACTGTATTTGATAGTAGATTCCATCTCAAGTTTTCATTTTATAAAATCTCCAAACTGTGATTTGTTTCTGTGGTTTTTGTCAATTAGATCATCACATGCAGCTGCAGCAGAAAATAATACTCCTGCTGCTGGCGTGGTCCCTGGCCTTTACTGGCCAGATTGTGTTTCCACTTTCCGCACTCTTAAGAGAATAAATAATGCTCAAAACTTGAATCAAGTATTTCAACTCATTCAGTGCATAGAACAGCCCTACAGGACCAACATGGATTGATTAGCACAGTACTAAAGAAGCAAAATCTAAGTAAACTAAGATAGTTTAGCACAGATTGTGCTCCGTTGTTTGTATTTGTACAGTTTTTTTTATGAATCAGCCACTTTATCAGGGAGAAAAGTCTAAAGAATTACCAAGTAGCCGCTGCTATATAGCATGTTTTTGTTATGCTGTTAAGGGAGTAAGGGACGATTATCTGACTGAATGTCCAAGTAAGCTATCCAGCAAGATAAATTATGTCTGGAGATGTTCAGAGAGTAGTGGTGATCCAAGATGCAACGCGGGAGATTAATCTGATTGCAATCAGATGGGTCCTTCATGGATTTTCACTTAATCCAGGAGATGCAATTATACTCTTTGGAGCTTTTCCTCAGGTTAATAATCCTAGGACGTTATCTTTCACTGAAAGTGAAAACCTGTGTAAGAATTTGTGCCTTATCTTTTCATTCCTAAACGGGTTCCTTGAAGCATTCTCAGAGATATATATGTGCCCTTACATTTTGCTTGTACTAATCCTAGAAGCTGCACACCAGCACTTCTATAATTCACTTCGCTAATTAATCTCCCCTTTCCTTTTCTTCTGTAACTTTCGTTATCCAGTGGGATACAGGTTCAAGGTGGAATCAAGATCAATGTTTGGGGTAAACCCAAAATTCATTGCAGAAGAAGTTTCCAAAAGGAAAGAAGAGTGCATTAACAATGTGGAAGTTATAGAAATCGCTAAGCAATGTGAAAAGGAACAGGTACTTGTTTTCTATTTGCTTTTCGTGCTTCTTAGTCGTAAGGCAAGTTATTTTCCTGGTATTATGAGAGTTTTAGCTTCAGTATGATTTACTGAGGGAAGGAGAAGGAAGTGATCCATAGAAATGAAGAGTTGACAATATATAACAGTTTTCAGATTTTGGTTGTTTTGATCTTTAGCAACTATAAAAATCTTTCTCCACCTGATGTTCCAATATCAAACTCTTCTATTCCATGTAAAATGTTATCAAATTAGAGAGCCTATTGGCAACTCGAGAATAATTTGAATTACTTCAAGATTCGATGGTGTTCTGAAATCCTATGATAAAGCTCATTACAGGACCAGTTCTAATATTTCACCTTTGTTGCCCGTACGACTGATGGGATCTTTTTCGTCGGCAGATTGAGTTCCTTGTAGAAGTGCGTGCTGGACCTAATCCAAAGGAGCTTGCTCTAAAAGCTGCTAAAAATTTCAGGGCCACATGGGTGGTCCTTGACAGGTGAGTCATAATTTCAAGTTGCTAATCCTGTGGAGTGTTGTGCTTTTGATCAAATGGAAGAGCATATCCATCATAGTGAATGCCTCAATGCATGCATGATTCTTTTATGCTTAGTAGCCATACTGATTATTTTCATTTGCCAGGGCTTCTAATTCATTTTTCTATGCACTATATTCTGTAGGCAAATGAAGAGAGACAAGAAATACTTCATGGAAAATCTTCCATGTGGGATATCAAGGATGAAGCATAACAACACCATTGAACAACTAAGAGGTCCAAAGATTACAAAAGTGACTTCAGAAACAAAAATTAAGAGCAAAAGTGAAGACAAAATAAAAGTAGATGAAAAAGACAAAGGCAAGGGAGTAGAAAAGGATGAACAAGAGGAAGAAAAGGTACCATATGATGAAATGATACCAGGGAGCCCAAAGCGCAAAAGGTCTGGCTGCGGTAATTATTTCATTGCCATCTCTCAATATTATCAAGATTTTGATAAATGAGCTTTCATCTGCTTTTGCGTAAGAAACCTGCATTGAGGTAGACAATATTCTTAGTCCAATTACGTGTATGGCTATATTATTCTTGATCCAATGTCATAGGGAAAGGTAATGGTAACACCAGCTCAATAGTTTGCAATTCAAGCAATTTTTAATGAAATGCCTACTTGACATTCTCCTAGAATCTATGGACTCTTACAAACTTGACTAGCTATGGCTTTTTTCAAAGAGTGTAAAGTTTTGCATTATGTCTATTCATCTGCTCCTCCAGATAGTTATTATCATATTTCTTCTCTGATATCAGCTTCATCTTCAACCTCAACAACTGCTTATCATGAGCAATGTACTTCAAGTTCTACATTTAAAACTGCAAAGCAAGCCTACATGAATTTTCAAGAGGAAGAAAAAAACACTACCAGCACAGAACAAGACACATCAGGTAAACGATCCCTCGCTGCAAGTACCGAGTTTGAGAGAGGGAAAAGGAGGCAGTGATCCCAAATGAACAAAAGAACATAGATGATTGGAAGGGAGGGAGTCCTAAGGATGAGGTATTCAGAAATTCCATTTGCTCAGTTTGCAAGAATAGACGGCCAAAGATAGGATGGAAGAGAGACTTCAGCTACGCAGAGATCCATGCTGCAACAGAAGGATTTTCCCAAACAAAATTCCTTTCGGAAGGTGGTTTTGGCTCTGTCTACAGAGGCTACCTGGATGGGCTGGCAATTGCCGTAAAGCAACACAATGGTGCAAGTTTCCAAGGAGAGAAGGAATTCAAGTCTGAAGTTGAAGTCCTCAGCAAAGTCCGACATGAGAATTTGGTGGTGTTGTTAGGGTCATGTTCTGAAGGAAGTGACAGGTTGCTTGTTTATGAATATGTGTGCAATGGTTCACTGGACCAACATTTATCAAGTAAGAATGTAATGACCCCGGAGTTAATTTTTCTTATCCTTAGAAATACTATGGATACATTGGATATTCGCGATAATGCAAATAATAGAGAATGAAGCCTAACACATAGTGATGTTTGCTAAATTGATGCAGAACATGCACGCAAGCCTCTCACTTGGGATAAGAGGATGAAGATAGCTTTGGGAGCTGCTAGAGGGCTAAAATATCTGCACGAGAACAATATTATCCACAGAGATATGAGGCCAAACAACATTCTCATAACCCATGATCATGAAGCACTGGTAATATTATAAGACCTTGGAATTCTAAATTGATGCATTCTTACCATCCATGCATTGATCTACTGAAGTCGTTACAGAAGGAAGACCAAACCAAGCTGGCTGATAGGCCCATTGATCATTGATCTGACCATCATGCTGCCGGAGAACTTATATTAAGAAACTGTTCTCAAATTTTGAAACTTATTTCTTTTGTGCTTCTAGAACGATTAAATCATTAAGTAAATATCTGATCAGTCTAGTAGTCTTTGCTGGAAATGTTTAAGCCATTGTTTAACTAGCCATAAGAAATGGCCCAGCAATATCAGATCATATGCAAGAACTATTCAATCTTAATGAATAATCAAAGAAACTCACCACATCAGACTTCATCTAACATTTTCCTTGAATTAGCTTGGAGATTTCGGTCTTGCAAGAACTCAATATGAAGATTCAGAGCAGTCCTGGGAGACAAGAGTTGTTGGAACTCTTGGATACTTGGCACCAGAATATGCAGAAAGTGGGAAAGTGTCAACCAAGACCGATGTTTATTCTTTCGGGGTGGTGCTATTGCAGCTGATCACAGGACTACAGATTACAGACAAGAAACTAGCAGGAAAAAGTCTTGTAGGATGGGTAAATAGCCTCAATGCTCTATCGACTGAAGGCATGCATTGCATCCGTCTGTTATTCTTCCATCACTCACACTCACAAGCATGAAAACTGGAAACATAAGGGCCTTCTATTAGTTGCTCTTATACCTTTCAAGGCTTACTCATATCAGTTCATTTTTGCTTACAGGCAAGGCCACTGCTGAAAGAAAGAAACTACCCAGATTTAATTGACGAGAGGATCTTTTAGAGTCCCACGATGTCCACCAACTCTTTTGGATGGTTCGAGTAGCAGAAAAATGCCTCAGCAAGGATCCTCAGAAGCGATTAACTATGAATAAGGTAACTTTTCTTACTCGGTAATCTGGAACAGCAATGTTTCATATCATGGGACAAAGATCTTCATCATAAGTTTAAAGACATGAAAATGTGACTAGGCAGGCATTTCAAATTCATCTTTAAGTCTCCAAGCACAGGCATTGGCAGACTTTTGTGATCAATCACGACACGGGCTTGTCCTTAAGCTATTTGGTAAAGCTTTTACATTATACACCCGACTGGTTAGTCAAAAAGGTTTTGAGATAATCACTAACAACCACCAAACCTAAGCTTAAACTATTGAATGAGGCCTTAGGAAATGGTTTTATTTCATTACCCGTTGAAATTTTGTATGTTATATGCTACCTTATTTGCCATGACTGGGCCCAGCTTCATATGAGCTACTTCAGTTGGTTAAGGCCTCCATGGCAGAACAACACAATCCCAATCCCCCCCCCCCCCCCACTCTGGTGCTGGGTTTTAATGTTCTCATTTGACGTTCAACAACATGACAGGTGGTTTATGCCCTAAACTACATAATAGAAAGCAACTCAACCTGCAGTCTTGGAGAGATAATCCCTGCAAAATCAGATTCACCAAGCAGTGCAGGCTACTCCTATGAATCACAAGATTATTGCGATACAAGTTCTACCGCCGAAACCTTGTCTACTAGCTTTACTGCGGACAGCATGTCGACCAGTAGCATGGGTGACATGCGTCTATGACTTCCACCACCATATCACCCCCAATAAACTTTCACCATCACCTCCAATATTAGCCATTTCCTCAAGAAGATTAAGCACTGCGGTGGATCATCTTAAGGTCGAGGTGCCGCACTTCATAGAGAGATGGTTAGCTAGGTACTTTGTCCAATGGTTTCAGCTTCTTGTGATAATCCATGCATGTTGATTATCTTGTTACATGTTACATGTTACTAATTTGTAATATGACAGTAACTGTTTTTTGTTGGATTAGGTTTTTAAGTTTTAAATCTTGTAATGTGTTTTCACATGCATCTTTTAGTCCCTGCATGATTTAGTCCCAGCACGAATGACACGCCTTTGACCAGGCCAAGAAGAAAATGCTGTTGGACAGTTTGATACAGGCCATTAAAATATTATTCATGAGGTAAAACCTGATTTGGTTTAGTTCTCGGATCTACGAGTCATTAAGGTGCCATGTTTAGCCGAACCAAGTTTAATAGCACTAGATGAGCCTGTTGGGTTTAGAATTTACAAAAAACCTCGTAGAGGATTTGATCACTCCAATTCAAGCATAAAGCAAGGATTAGAAGTCTTTATTAGTGGACTAGGCGATTGTTGGCGTTCACAGACATGCTTGTAATAATAAAAGGGATTGCAGGAAAAAGAGCAACCTATAGCTTGTGACATGACAAAATAGAAATGGTGTGACTGAGAACCCCAAGCAGAATGCAACTGAGACCATTTTTGCCAGTCAAGCTAATTGACGTTTACAAATAGAAAACTTCAGGCAGCATTGATCAATGGTAAACTATGCTGAAGCATTATTAGGTCGTCGCAGCATAGGAACAATATTGTTTACTTATTGATTTATTTAGTAGCACGATGTCGCCGGTTATATAAGACAAAAATTATATGTAAAAAAACATTGCTAAGGAGATAGTAAATTATTTGTCATTGTTATTAAATCTAACCCAACGAGCATCTTAAAATCTATTCACGTATATTATTGTTTAGCTCAGGTTTAAAATTAAATTATATAAAAATTATTCATTTTGACCAAATCAACTTAACAAATCTAAAAACAACTCGGATAATCAGTAATAAAATTTGATTTGGCTCATAAAAATAATTAAGATGACATTTTTTAAAATTTTAAAACAGTGATAGATCAAGTTGAACCAAGCTTCGCAATTTAATATATTAAACTCGTGATTTAGGTTATGGACTCCACTAGATTTAATAATTTTGTTTTTTAAAAATTATTTTTTACTTAATTATAAGGTAACAAAATCAAACCATTTTCAAAATTAAATACAAATTAAATATTAGGATATTTGTTTGAGATTACAATAACTCCATAGAAAGTAAACCACAACAAATTATGAAGCTAAATTTCAAATTAACTAAATATTAAAAAGTAAAATTAAAAAAATATATTCCTCCTTTGATGATTATATGAAATGGAAGTAAGTCATACCCCAGTTTATTTAGTATATAGTATAATATAATATAACTTGTTTGTAATTTATTAAGTTCAGAGTTTTATTATTATTTAGTTAATTTTTTAGGAATTTGTTGTTATTATTAAAGATAATATTTATTAGGATTTTTAATTTCTATATAGTTTAAGACACTAGGGTATAATGATATCTACATAAACACCATATCTTATGTAGAATGGAGACAACTTTGATGATGAATTAAGATTTGAGAGCTGAGAATGCCTCTTCTGGTTATTTGAACTCTCTGCTATAGGATTTTCTTTCAATTACTCGGGCCTCTTCTACAGGGATTCACCCTCTTCTATAAGGTTTCTTTCTCCATTCTCAATTTTCCTATTTCTATAGGGAATTCTACTTCTTTATACCTTCATATTATTCTGTCCTGCATCATTTTATTTATTTCTCATGTGGTTAAAGGAGATAAGAATATGGAAGTTGAAGTACACAATACTCACTTAAACAAAGATGTAATAACACATGAATTGAAAATTCAGAAGGAGATTGCATACAGAGCACACCTCTTCAATATGCAGCAGAAAATAAGTTGAATCAGAGCAAAAACCATCAAATCAGTGGAACCAAATCAAGTCCATCAAATAACCAAAATCATTGAGCTGAACGTGCATGTTATTCTACAAATTTAGCAAAAGCCATAATGCATTTTGTATACTTTGTCTAAGTTTTGATATTGGCATACATGCATTGCCTTGTCTCATGAAACCAGAAATGAAATAACCCCGACTGAAACATACCATAACACGAGTCTGGTTGAACTTTTCTAGGTTCAATAGGTACTCAGACCAAGTGACTACCTAGATTGTAGAAATCATCGACATGAATGAAGCAGCAAAATCATCAAAAGGATAGCAGACTTCAAACTTCAAGGGAGTTCATACATTTGATAGACAGCAGGCATGTTGTTCCATGAACAAGAACTATGTCCCCATCCGTGATTTACAGATGCTCCAGCAGCCATCTGCTTGTACTCACTACTCGAATCATCACAAAGAAGGGTTCCCATGGCATCAGTCACGATCACTTGGTCCTTTCCATAAGCAGAATCATGTTCAAGCCAATCTGAATCAAGTAAGGCATCAGGGGAAGTAATATCCAACCAGGTAGAGGATTCTTTTTCTCTATCTGCAGTCCAAGTCTGATCAACAGGTTCTGATTTCACATAGCACTCTGCAGAACGTCCAAATTTACGTTTAGATCCTGTAATGGAAAACCAGGAAAATTATATGTGAAGGGTCTTGCTTTTGAAAATGAGGACAAGGAGGAGAAAATTGAAAAATAACTGGAAAATGACAACGGATTTATGAATGAGAAAGCGCAGACAGATAAACATATAAACCAGTTCTGATCCCTCTCCGCTGTTGTTTGGAATTACCCGAGTTTTGCATTTTGCAAAATCCAAGAGAGATAAATAGTTAAGATAAAATATTTTTTTTTGGGAACATTCAACAAGCTTGTAGTTTAATATAAAAGATAACTGGGCGAACCCATGACATTGCTTCCAACAAATAGATTATGACTATCATCCTTGATAAATTCATGTGAAAAAGGATGCTTACCAGTAAAGGTCTCGGAAGATGGTGATTCATCCAAAGAACTTTCATTGGCACTGATGGGAGTGCACTCGCTGAAAAGGGAAGTTGCAGTATGACCCAGAGGAGAAATGGGGTGACCATAGTCTTCCCATTCTGTCTCACAAATATTAAGGGCAGAACTGTCTGCATCATCACCAGGAGTAACAGTGGATGAATTTGAACTCTTGTCAGATAATTGATTCTTTGCACTGCTTAAAGTTTTGGCCTCATGAAGTAAAGCATCCAATAGGCCACTATTACGTGGTGATGGACAATCAGACTCAACTGTCCCGGTAGGGGGAGATTGGATAAAAGTATCAACAGACTCGATTAAAGGTGATGGGGAACAAGATGGACCCCAGCCACCTAAATCAGTTTCTGAATATTGGAGTGAAGGGAGCTCCAACTTCACAGCCTCAGAAGTGGGCTTAGAAGCAGAGAAATTGCCATTAGCAAGGGTATGGCTACCCTGATTTTCACCAAAAAACTCTGGGTTCTTGGTGGTAGAATCATAATCAAATGGAAAAGGTAATCCAAAGGATTCAGCAGCTTCGTCAACATCCTGAAACTGGTCAAACAAATGGAACTCATTTTTCATGCCACCACCGAAACTGGATAATAAGGATGTTGCCTCTCGAAGACGCTTCTGGCGGTGCATTATTGGTGACATGAAGCTTCCATATTGAAAAGAGCTCAGACCTTTCATCAGCATGCTGCTTGCAGTAATATCAGGAAGTTCAGGAACATAAGGTAAGATGCTTTGGTTGGGCGTTAAATTGTCAAACATGACATTGGGTATCCCATAACTGTTGCTCTGCAAGGTATCATGCTGACTTTTATTCCGAATCTCGATTCTGTCAATGTTCAAGCATCGTTGACTCTCCTGCAACGCTTGCAAAGAGGCTTCAGGTGGATAAAGTGGTAAGCCAGCCCGTTGATGCCTCTTAATTCTAGTATTCCAGTAATTCTTTATCTCGTTGTCTGTACGTCCAGGCAACTGAAAGGAGCAAAAGAAAGAAAAAATTAGCACAGGTTAAGATGCTACAAATTTTTTTTCAGAATACTAACTTAGGAGACCTTGAAACCAACAACAGCCCCCCATGATTTGTCATAAGCAAACTAGCCAGAGATACAAAATTTTCATCAATAATATTACTGCAACAAATCTACACACAACATATTCAACCTGTAAACATGAATGGACGCTGAAAAATCCACAATAACCAATTTAGGCCCTGACTCCTGACTGCAGATCATCAGAATCTAACACCTCAATGAAGAGCTCCTTGACATTACAAGGATTTGCAGATTAATGTGTTGTCTTTTTTTAATCATTGATGAAATATAAAAACTTATTACAAGAAAATTAAAATCCCCGGATGCAGGAGACCATAAAGAAGCCAAGAGTAATCATATCCCACAATAACGGCCACAAAAGACAGATCCTTGAGAATTCTCATCTTTGCAATTTAAGGGCCTACTTTGTGAAGAAAAATATTAAACTATCTGATCTTTGAGATTGTCAAATGTAACTACAAACCTAGAGCGTGTAACATTGTTTCAATTATGGTCCATGCTGCTTTTAGCTCATCTTTTCCTGTTAATATTCATATGGAAGCAAAATACAAAGAAAAGAGGATAGCAGTGCAGCACGGATACCCAACAGCAATAATTATAAACTTACATGTGCAGCCATTCGTGCCCATTTGTTTCCCATCTTTGCATGAAGTTCAATGATTAGCTGTTCTTCTTCTTGAGTAAATGCTCCTTTCTTTAGATTAGGCCTTAGGTGATTGGCCCATCGCAATCTGCAGCTTTTGCCACAACGGAAAAGCCCTGAGTGCTTCTGAACAGCATTCCAGTTCCCCTCCCCATGCTTCTTCACATATTCTATCAAAATTGCATCTTCGGCAGAAGTCCATGGCCCTTTCTTAAGAACAACTCCTCCATTTGCACTTCCACAATAATTGCCTTCCTCACCCAATGGCGACTCAATCTGATTATTGGAGACAATGCCATCCTCACTCTCACTTGTCATACGACTCATCTCCTTCTAATCACGCAGATAATCCCTATCAAACAGCTCAGAACCATTCAATCAGCAGGATGAGAACCTGAACGAAAAAGAAGATGCAGAAACAAAATTAAAACAAGTAAATGAAAAAGGCAGTGCCTTTTGTTCTCCGACTTTTTGTGCTTGAACTCCACCTCCCAAAAATTCATTATTTTTTCACTACAAAAACTAGTGGGGTGAAAATAGCATGCTTCACACGAATAAAATCTAAATCCAGTCAACGCATGTGGTGGAAAAAAATTATTTAAGCTATTGTAGAAGCAAAACAAATTGGGACAATGCACAGAAAGGTCAGACAGTAACACTAAACACTCGTGCACGGAACAAAAGCTTAGCAAACATGTGAGTGTCTAGTCATGATGAACTTGGGGGGGGGGGGCTTAAAATCTTCCCTCTATTTAATTACATGTTTTAACAAAATCTGGAAGCCCAACAAACGAAAAATGGCTAGCCCCACACTTGAATTAAATACTACAACCAAACCCATTTATAAAATCATGAAAAAGTAAATATACTTGCTGCATACAGTTCATTTCTGTTCACCAACTATAAAAGTCCATAAAAGGAAACCCTATTGTCATTTTTTGCAATAATACCCGACATCAAATCTACAAAAATAAAATTAGCTAAAAATTGAATCAGGCCATGCTACATTTAACAGAATATACTACTCTCCCAGACTATCAATAGAAACATAAAAATTGAAACTTTTTCCTTGATCAACACATATCAAGCAAAAAAAGAAAGGAAACAAAAGAATCTAACAAGAGCATTAAATACCTGAATCGGACCAAGATGCCGAGCACAAATCTAAGAGCTTTGAGTCACCAAAATTGGAGCTTTGAAAGACTCAGAGATTATTCCTGAATGAAGTAAAAGCTGATGATAGATGAAAAAATTGAATACCTGAAAAACATAACAAGGAAAGAACCAAACTTTAATGCCTTGATCAATATCCAGATACCAATATACACTGTAACTAGAATCAGCTCAAATTGCTAAATTCAAACAACAAAACCCAAATTGGCAACACCAAAACCCTATTTTTTCCAAATCAAAAATTGAAAGAAAAGAACTAAAAACAGTGATATTTAAGCTCAAAATTTGATCTTTTTTTTTCAAAACAAAGGAAACCAAGCTCGATAAAAAAAAATCTAAAAGAAACGATCTTGACCTTGATTCGTGCAGGGGACAAATAAGATCTGTGCATAAAAAGAGCAAGACAATTGAGAGGCGCGGATTGGAAAAACTCACACAAAGAAATACCAAAGAAAAAGAGGGTGCAAAATGGGAAATTTTGAGAGAGAGAGAGGGGGGTGTAAAATTTGAGATTCTTAGAGAATGAAATTGAGCAGGGAAATGGGTGGCCAAAGGAGAGGCAAACCAGGGGAGGGAGTGATGGATAAAGCTCCACCTAGAATTAATTATTAAATGATTTAAAGCATTAATTATCACTACTATCTTGTTTAGTTAAGTAGATAACATTTAGTAGAAACTTAAATTTATGTATTTGTTTTGGTACTTATATATATATATATATATATATATATATATATATATATATATAGTTGTGTACATGGAAAATTGTTAGATCAATATCTTCTTTAATTAAAACCCAATCTATATATGTTAGATTTTAAATAACTAGCAGTTTAATTTGTTTTTTAATATGTTTTTAAAATTGTTTTTCAAATGAAAACGTGTTTTTTTATGTTTTTTCAATGTTAATATAATGATATCAAGAATTAAAAAAATTCACTTTGATTATTTTCTTGAAATTTAAAATCAAAATTCAAAGTTTTGTATTTAAATTTAAAAATTAAAAATGAGATTGGTGAAATCATCAAATATGTATTAAAAAAAAAATCTAATTAGGTTTCTTTATTACATTATATTGTATTTGATTAACTTTTTGAGATAGAGAAAACTAATATAAAAAGCAGAAATATACTTGCCTACGAAAGCAAACAAATATCTCCAAAATAATTTTAAAATAATTTTTTATTATTTTAAAACAAAAAATATATGAATAATATATCTCAACTGCCTCTATTTATTTTGTCACGGCACAATATTTTCTCTCTAGTTTACTTCAACCTGCCACTGATAAAGTTTTTTTTTTCTCACTCCCTTGATTTTTTAAAAAAACATTTATGATTTTTTTTTGCTTGTAAAGAGTTTTCGGTCGAGGTTCATTGAATGGGATTTATATAGATTAAGGTGATATTTGTTTTTTATTTTAAAAATATTTTAAAAATAATAATTTTTTATTTTTTTTAAAATTAATATTATTTTTAGTGTTTTCATATCATTTTGATATGTTGATGTCAAATATAATTTTTAAAAAATTAAAAAAATTTATTTTGATACATTTTCAAATAAAAAACATTTTAAAAAATTATTATTATTATACTCTCAAATAATCCTTTATAAAAAAAAAATGTTTACGAACAAGTAGAGTTACTGGTCGCAACCAAGGGCGGAGGTATGTTGGCTAAGGTGGACTGTAGCCCAAGTCAAGGTTTTATCAATATTTTTTGACTAGTTTTATATAAAAATAATTTGTAATTCTTAATTAAATTATCAAAAAATTATGAAAATTTACGTGTAGCCTTCTAAAATGATGCTTTAGTTTGGCTTAAAATTTTAAAATTTTTTAAGAAATTCAGAAATTTGATAAAAATTCACAATTTAACCAGTTTTAGTTATTGGGTGTAATTTTTAATCCGACCATTAGATTGAGCTGGAATTTTACGAGGGATCTTAAAATATATTGAATAAAATCTGGTTAAAATTTTAGGATGGACGAAGCTTCGTAGTACTAACAAAAAAAAATTGTCAAGTAAAAGCAAAACGATTCATTAAGAGTAAAATGGTTATTTGCCATTAAAAAATAAAACAAATCAGTTCTTTCTTCCTTTTATATGTTGCCGACTAGACAGAAGCAAAATAGAAAATGAAAGAAAAGAAAATGTTAGAGAGAAAAGTAAGGAAAAAACATAAAAAATATCCAAGAAAAAAAATAAAAAAAGTGAGAGAATAACTTTGTAAACTTACAGAGTCCAGCTTATAAAACATTAATCCAAGAAAGAATCAAGTGAAGGAAGGAAGAATTGAGAAGAAAAAAAAAATTAATTACTTTATTTTTCAGTTAACATGGAATTGTTATTTTATCTCGGTTGAGGGGTTGTTATAATATCGATTCAGATTCGATTATTGATGAATTATATTCCACAAAATATTGAAAGATGTAACTTTAATAGTGAGTTTATTTTTACTTTCATTTTAATTTTATGTACTTTCAAATTTATCTTTTTAATATTTTAGATAGTATATTTGAATTAAAACTTTATTGTTAATTTCAAAAATTCATGTACATAAATTAATAATTAATTTTAAAAAATATTTATATATTTATTTAATAGTTCAAAATTCATGTTTCCGCACTTGGTCGCCACTAGATATCTAAAAGATTAATCAGGTTGTTTTTCCTTGTCTCTGATACCATGTAATTGTTTTGCTCCCATTTTTTTATTTTTTTAAACGTAATTCTTTTTCTATTTGTCTTGGATTTCATTTGAGGCTATAAAACCTTTTATTTATTTATTAATGGCCTATCAATGAAATTTCTTATATTTGAAAAAAACATTTTCCTATTTTTACTATATATATATATATATATATATTCTTGTCAATCTGGATGATCCAATGATGTCATCTAAGCCAAAAATAAAGCTTTGGAAGAAAGAAGATTCTGAGGATTCCATCGTTGTCCCTGTCTCTGAGCTTCCCTCATGAAACCATGGACCCTTCGTATTTGTCTTTGCCTGAGCACAAACTGATGGTTGCTGAATAATGATAGTATCCTCACAATTGGTGCTCGCCGTCAATAAATCTCTCTTGACGTGAAAGGGTTCCGGTGACTTTGAAAGAATTGAAAGAGGAGTTGTGTAAAATGAAAATTTAATGCAAGGTTTTATAGAGTAACACCAAAAGTAATTTATTTGTCGATATTTTCACTATCATCCCAGAAAAACAATTTCTATTTTACGTAAAGTCATCAAAGTACAATTAATTTTTGGATTTGAAATCATCATTTATATACCCGGTGATTTACCAGTGCTAGAAATTATTTGAAGAGTAACTTTACTTTTTTATTATTGTGGTCATTAACTCGAATAAATTTAATAAATTTTATTAATTTAATAATATAATTAAAAAATAAAATATCAATGAAAAATAAAATAGAAAAACAACAACAATAATTCAATATAAAAAAGGAATGCTTGCAATAAACTCTCAAAAGAAGATAGAGATGGAAAGACTGATTACATATATATATTTCAGAGAATATAGAATATTCTTGATGTTTATATCCTTTTTCTTTTAACTCATTCTCGTCTTTATCCATTTCTGTGAAGCAATTATATGCCATATGGGGGGGAAGAACAATGATATGATATTAACAGCAGAAAAGAAAGAGCGAACGAAGAACAATAGAGAGAAGAGAAAGAAGAGTGATGTTTGCATGCATGAATTATATAGTTTCCTCTGGACTTTTCCTAGCTAGCAAGCACATACGAAGAACAACATGCTTAGCTTTGATCGATATTGAATCCATATCATTGCAAGCTTCTCGTGATGAAAGTCCATACGTTTCGTTATCTTTAATTTCCCAGACGCGTTGTGTTTGTCGCTGTCTCGCCCAACTTGGAAGCAACTTATGTAAGCAAATGCCAGGAATGCATACACTCCTCCTCTTAATCCGACGTTTTCAAGGAGCTTTGTCACGGTGCTCAATTCCTGCGTGCTCGTGGAGTGGAAGTGACTCCTTGCTTTATCACAAATGCGTATGCTCTCATGGATTCATACGCTCTCCCTCGCATTAGCCGCCATCTTCACATTCTCGATTATTTTTAGTCACCTGCAATTAATCCCAAGCATTTGAGTTAAGCATGAGAGGCCGTCGGGGATTGAGATCATAATATCTTCCATGCGTGTAACGTTGTCTAAAGATGATAATTTTAAGAGCAAGCAACTAGTCAGGTTTTAAATTTATTTTTTAATAATTACGATTTGAATTTTTTTATGATTATTAAAAAATTATATAATTATTAACTTCAGAACATATAAAATCAGGTAAAATACATTTAAACTAACCCGAATATCAACATTAATAAAAAACCAGCTCCAATAGTTGGATTGGATCAAGCTTCTTATATCAGCGTTTTTGGGGTCTATCGTGGTAATGCATTGACACCCTATATTCGCTGATCAATATAACGAGAGTGCTGACATTTGTTGGTAATGGAGGGAATGCAAGCAAAATAAATTTCTTCAATTTATTAAAAAATATTTAGAGTTACAAGACAAATGAAAAAAATACGATATGTTGTTAGTTAAATACTTCAAAAGTTATTTTTTTTATATGTATATAGTAGTTATTTGTCTTTATTTATATGATATTTTTTTGTCTGTATCTTTTATCATCAAAGATTTAATTTAATGTGTGTTTTGTAATGTAATGCTGATGTTTTTTAATTAAAAATCTATCAATAAAATATATTTTTTATTTTTATTATTAGTATATTAAAACCATTAAAAAACATCTAAAAATTATAAATTTATTTTTAAAAAATTGAAAGTAATTTAAAAAATATTTTGAAAAGTAAAACTGCTATAATATCAAACAAACACTCATTCATCAATTTTATTCCATTTCCCAATGAAAAAAACCCTACTTATATTTATAATTAATCTTTAAAAAAAAACCGCACATCATCAAAAAAAATAAATTCAAGAGACGACGGTGATGTATTTTGGGGCAAACAAATGGTCACCTGATTTACATCGCTTAGCAGGCCCTGCACTAGCAGTTATGAGTTGAGGTTGAAAGAGATCAAAACCTATTTTGTTTATGGGCCCATGGCCAGAGACTAGACAAAATCCATTTTGGTGCACGGGCCTAACCCACCCAGCACTTGGCCCAGGCCCGAGCTTATTTTCATGCATCATATAAACTTCTCCATCTTGAGGATTTCTGACATGATTTGAACATTATTCACAGACACCGAAGCTAGTATAAACTTCTTTATTTTGAGGATTTCTGCCGAGTTATTGTTCGAGGAATTATTTTACATGTTATTTTACTCTTAGCATTTCTCGGAACTACCATACTATAATTTCTTGTTTTATTTTTCTATTCGTTGTTAGATCATGCAGTGAGGGAAATGGGATTCATAAATGGGGTTCGCGTTGGCTTGCGATTGTCGAGTCAACTGGATTTTAATGGTAAAAGTCAACCGAAACGGGTCCTGAACATGGGCAACGGAAGCTTTTAATGCGAGCAAGGACAGTGATGGGGTTGTGTGATTAACCGATCCTTGAAGTTAGCATGCCGAGTGAAGGAAAAACTCAGACCATATTCTTAATGTTGAGCATGGATACCTTTTCATTTCTTAACGTTGACGTGCTGGTAACTTGATGAGAAAAACATGAAAGTAATGATAATTATTGGATCATGTCAACTCTAAAATGTATAGTTTAACTGATCGGATCTTGAATTTATTTTTTAAAAATTACTAGTTCGAGCACCACAAACCTCATGATCACTAAAAACTTATATGGTTGTTGATTTCGGGGTCTCGGAGGATTAGTTGAGGTACACGTAAACTAGTTCGGACACCCACGGTTAACAAAAAATATGGGATCATGTCCATAAGCTAGTTCATATTTATTTGTAGTTTTATGAGGTGTTTGAAAGTTTGATAGTTGTTATTTTTCTAAATATTTTTTATTTGAAAATATATCTAAATAATATTTTTTATAAAAAATAAATTGTTTTTGAAATCAATACATCAAAATATTCGAAAACACAAAAAAAAAAAATTAAAGTGAAAAAACAAGAGTGTTAATACATCATGAGGAAATGTCGACATGGGTGAGCTGGTGACTACCCCGGTGAAGATTGGAACCAGCATGAAAGAAATAACTTTAATCAACGAGCTTGTCTACGCATGCAAAATAATGTTTCCTTAAAAAAATATTTTTTTTAAAAAAAAAAGCTTGGAAACACTTAATTTGTTTGAATTTCATCCACATACTGTACTGAAACTCGTAAATTACAGGCTATTTTAACTGGAACACTTTATTTTATTTTTTAAAATTTCAACCTCGATGGTATTTTGACCGATATCCCTTTCCATAGATTCATTTTAATCTAACCATTAATATCACATGCAAGTCAGATATTTTAATTTAATCATTAATCCTGACTTTATTGCCACAGGTGTTAATTAATTTATTAGAATATCAGCAGAGGTTTTTTTTTTTTTTACGGTTCTTTCTTCAGTTTTTCACATTTCATAGAAAATCAAATAAAAAAAATGAATAAAAGATGGTGAGATGGGTGGTCATCAAAGCATTCTATCATCCAAGAGTTCAACTCGCAAATGTTTGTATGCACCAACCCTTGAAAGAAAACACTGTTCTTTTCTTGATTGTTGAATGTAGAAGCAGCCTTTGTAGAAGAGGTGTTTTGCCGTGCGGCCGAAACAATTGCTTTCTAAAATTTAATTTTTTTTTGTTTTAAATTAATTTTTTATATGTATTTTTAGATTGATTTTGATATATTAATATCAAAAATAAATTTTTAAAAATAAAAAAAAATATTATTTTACTGTATTTTTCTAATAAAAAGTATATTAAAAAACAACTATTACAACACCTATAAACACAACACCCACAGTGTGTTTTGTATTGCGGTAATTGTTGTGGCTGTGATTTGAAAAAAATTGTTTTTATAAAAAGTACTTTTAGTTGAGGTTGATTTGAAAAAATAGATGTTTGATTAAAACTGTGGTTGAATAAAAAGTAGTTTAATGTATTTGGTTAAGAATGCTTTTGAAATTGAGGTTATAAAATAATTTAAAAATATATATATTAATATTGATGGTTTTTAATTTAAATATTGTAGATTTAACTATTACAATTACATCATAAAATAAATAATATTTTATATAAAATATTTTTTATTGTTTAATTAAAATATCTACAATTCCATAACGTTCATACATTCGACAAGAACTACAGTTTTTTTGGTTTCTTAAACGCGCAACAACATCAAGTAAAATATAATTAGGAACAAAATTGGGATTGCGATCAAATTCTGTAAATGCTACGTCATCAAGCGATCTTTGTCTAATTTATGTAGCTTTATTGAATAATGTTAAACACTAGTTTTTCGAATAAAACATCATTAAAATAATAAAAAATAATTTTTATTTTTTATTTTACTGAATCGAACTTGTTTCAATACATTTTAAGTTTTTGACCGGAACCGGTTCGGTCGGAAAAGTGCAGCATGCTGCATTATTCATGCTAATTAACTAGCATGATGTGCGAAGGCATGCAGCAGAGAGACAGGAACGCGACAGAAGCATGTAATTTCTGCTTCAACAAAACAACATTTTCAACACAGATAATGGTAGGGTCCACGCATAAAACTCACAACTGATTTATAAACCAAACACTATGTTGTCATTGTTACATAATAAACGCAGCTATAGACGCTTAGCTAAACAGACTACATCATGGTCCATCAAGATAATATTTATTTATTTTTATATTTTAGATGATAAAATTGACCCTTTCTATTTTCATCTTAAGAAAGAAACAATTTGAAAAACTTTTTTGAATTCTTTGAAACCTTAAACAAATAAATCATAATTCACATAAAAATGTCACTAATCAATACAACGTGTTTAGCATGTTTTTGTTATCCTGCTGTCTTTACTTTTTAAAGTTATAGAAATAGTTAAAGCATCTTTTATTGTATGTCACGTTAAAAATACATAAATTTATTCTATATATTTTTTAAACCATATATATATTTTGATATATTAATATTAAAAAAAATAAAAAAAATTATTTTAATATAAAAATATTTTAAAAAGCAACTATTACGACACTTCTAAAAACATTTTAAATTTTATATTGCTTTAGTAATAAAGCATACTATAATTTATAAATATAATTAATAAATCTTGATAAATATTAATTAACTAGAATGTTTTTAGTATTAATAATGACTTCAACATTGATGATATCAAATTATAATATTTTACTTAGTATTAGTTAATTAAGGAAATATAATATAGGAATAAATCATAAATACACAATTATTTTATAAATTTGTTTTCAAAATCAATCACAAAACATCACACCATTAACATTTGACTTAAAATCATCGATATTAATATTAAATCATTAATAGTTTACTCAATATTGGCTCACAAATACAAGAAGATGATAACGGAGATAAATAAAAACACGCTACTTGAAGCTGCATTTTGCTTGACTTCCCTAAAATTTTAATTCAATTTAATTTGTTGTAAAATATTTCTCTTTAATTTATTATAAATTCTCATGCATAAAAAAAAGCTATTAAATTGAATATCACTGAAGATTCTCCGGGAAAAAAAAGCGCGTAAACACTACGTTCACTCCAACACACCCCCTCCCAACCAACCAAATCGAACGGCTCAGAAACAACGCAAGCATGCCAACGCACACACAAACCCAAAAAGGAAAGTAAAAAAAAGACAGAAGAAAATACAAAGCCAAACACAACAATGCTCACCATTGTAGGAGTCACCCCCCAAGCAAAAAAAAATAAAAAAAAATAAAAAAAATCGGATTCTCTCTTCATCACAAAAGGAAACCACAATCTTGATCATAAAAAACACTGAAAACACCATTTTTTCTAGATCTCAGATCCATCAGGTAATCACAAAATCCTCTCTCTGTCCATTTTTTCTCTCCTCAATAAATATCCTGTAAGCTATTTTTTTCCTCTTCAAATCGCTTACTTCACTGATTATTCGAACCCTAAATTTCACTTTTTTCCGTGTAATCAGGCAATTTATTTTTCTTGATTCCTGTATTGATCTATTTCAGCTATTATTGATTTATTTTTTTTGGATTTTTTGGTTAATTTTGTACTAGTTAACGCGTTTATGTTTTGATGATGATGTTTAGGGTTTGGTTTTATCGATGGAGAGTTTAGCGCAACTAGAAGCATTGTGCGAGAGGCTATACAATTCGCAAGATTCTGCAGAGAGAGCACACGCGGAGAATGCATTGAAATGCTTTTCGGTGAATACCGATTACATTTCGCAATGCCAGTACATTCTTGACAATGCGTCTACGCCTTACTCGTTGATGCTCGCCAGTTCTAGTTTGTTGAAACAAGTCACTGATCATAGCCTCTCTTTGCAGCTCCGTCTTGATATCAGTAATATTTTAATTTATTATTGTTTCAGTTTTGTGTGTGTATGCCTTTTTTTTTAATTGATTTCGTGGTGTACTGATTTTTTGTGTGTTTGTTTTGTGGCAGGGAATTACTTGATTAACTATTTGGCTACGAGAGGACCGTTACCACAGTTTGTTAATGCGTCTTTGATTCAACTTCTCTGTCGTGTTACGAAGTTTGGATGGTTTGATGATGATAGATTTAGAGAAGTGGTCAAGGAGGCTACTGATTTCTTGAGTCAGGTTGGATGTTTCTTGTGGTGTGCATTTCTGCGTGTTATTTCGTGCCCACGTTTTTCATGGATCTTAAAGGTTTCGTATATGGTTATTATTATTATATTTTTGTGAAGTGCTAGAGGCGTCGATGGTACCGATGTGAATTCTTTGTAGGTATATTTAATTTTGGTTGCTTTTTGAATTTTGATGCATAGTTACTCCTTTTGGTAGTATTAAAGAAGCAAAACCAGCTCGTAGCTTTGGCCTTTCCGAGGTGTTGCTCTGATAATTTCTTTGCTCCTAAATTGGAATGTAATAAGAAAAACCAGCTCGTAGTTTTGGCCTTTCCGAGGTGTTGCTATGATAATTTCTTTGCTCCTAAATCGGAATGTAATAATTTCTTTGCTACTGAGTTGTCAAGAATTATTCCAAACCAGCTCGTAGCTTTACCCTTGTCGATGTGTTGCTATGATAATTTCTTTCCTACTGAGTTGTCAAGAATTATTCCAAACCAGCTCGTAGCTTTACCCTTGTCGATGTGATGTGTTGCCCTGATGATTTCCTTGCTACTAAGTTGGCATGTATAAGCAAAACCAACTTGTAGCTTTACCCTCGCTGACGCGTTGCAACGGTAATTTCTTTGCTCCTAAATTGGCAAATTTTCAGCAAAACCATCTTGTAGCTTTACGTCACCAAGTTGCCGCTGCTAAGGATAACTTCGCTCCTAAAATGGGAAAGCAATTTAAGATAAAACAATTATTTTGTTTCCATGTTTTCAATATGCGATACATATTTCTTGAGCCAATATGGCATTTTTTATATTCTTGGGGAATGCTCGGGGTGTGGATGATACCTATGCAAGTTTTTCATTGTTGTATTTTATTTTTTTCCTTTTTGAATTTTGGTGTGTACTTGTTATGGGAGTATTAGATGGTAAAGCAATTCATAGCTTTATCTTTGATGAGGTCTTGTTACTGTTAATGTCTTTGCTCCTAAATTGGAATGTGATTTAAGACTAAATCAAATTTTGTATTTTTTATGAGATAAACCTCAACTTTTATATAATTAAAAAGTTTTCAATTTGCAAGGACAAAACTGTAAAGTTTTTAAAATTTTGGAGGTTCCCATGGCCTGCTCATGTTAAAGTGTAGTTCCTGCCCTGAATTTTTTTTTTAAAATTTCATTGCGCTAGTCCAAATGGCCATCTTCAGAATTATGGCAAAAATGAAGAATAAATATCAGAAGAAGTTGATTATTTTTTTTTTCTAATTGCAAGCTTAAGTTGTACTTATGGTTAATAATGCACATGGCTTTGCTGTTTTAAATATGTTCTTCTCATCCTATCCCATATTGGACTGTCTTTTCCTTCTTAATTAGCATTGATCCCTGAATTGCCAAATGCCACATTTCTATCTAGCAAACTAAGCTCTACATGCAGCTTATGAAGATTTTAAAGTGTTCCATTACTGTTTTTCTTATACTTTATATTGATTCTTTTGTTCTATATTATGTGCAACTTTCTTTCTGGTTACCTGCAGTTATTGATTATGGCTTTTTGAAGCACACTGTTATTGATGAGGTGTGTGCGGAAACATTTATCATTGTCATTGCAGTAATTATTATTTACTTCTCTTCTTTAAACAGGCATCTAAGGAGCACTATGAAATTGGTTTGAAGATACTGAATCAACTTGTGTCTGAAATGAACCAGGTTAGTTTCTAGCGCTTTTTCAAAGTTTCTCAATACTGTGATTCTAGCTGTTTTCTTGTGCTAAAAAAATAAAATTACTTCTTGTTCTCGGGATGATTTCCTACGGTTTAATGATTCATTGGATACGAGGAGGCCCCATAAGCTTTTAAGGCTCCAACATCTTTAATAAAAATATGAGGGTAAGGTTCTCAAAAAAAAAAAAATACAGAAAGAAAGAAAGAAAGAATGAAAAGAAAAGGTAGAAGAAGAAACATGAGGGTAAGTTTTAGTATCTTGCATCATGCTTCAAAGTGGGGCTTCATGCTTCATCCTTCATCCACTTGGTTAAAAAAATGGAGTAACTCGACTACATTTCGACTTTGAAACACTCTATACATCATTGTTTTGGGGACAAGTGAATGTTGTCATTTCAAGTACTTACATTTAATATTGCATTGTATGTAGATAACCAATAAACCTCATGTATACTGAAGTGAATGAAAGACCTGACATCTCCAAGCTTAGAGTTTTATTGTAGTTCTTATTTCTATTACTTAACAATTTCCTTAGAAAATCTCACTCGTTTATTCCTTGTAAAACTCCTTTCTACAATATGCTATGTGATGGTTTTCATAGATCAGCTTCACCACTAGAGCAAGACATAAATATCTTACTTTTGCAGTTTGAATATGAACTTTTTACTCGTACATCCTCTCTTTTCTATCACTTAGCTGTTATTTTCATTGTTAGTATTGTTCACCACCACCACCATCATTGTGATGTTGTCTGATTACTGATATTTGCTTGTGTATTTCTTATTGTGCAAATTCTCAGCCAAATTCAGGGTTGCCTTCAACAAATCATCGAAGGGTAGCTTGCTCCTTTAGGGACCAGTCGCTTTTTCAAATATTCCAAATTTCTTTAACATCATTGAGTCAACTGAAAAATGACGGTAATGGTTTAATGTTTCCTATGCCCACCCACCAATCAACTGTGTGCCAGTTGTAGCTAATTTCTTTATTAGTCATTCTGATATTTTGCATTATGTCTGGTACAGTTACGAGTCGATTGCAAGAGTTGGCACTTTCTCTTTCGCTAAAATGTTTATCTTTTGATTTTGTTGGGACATCAATTGATGAAAGTTCAGAGGAGTTTGGTACTATTCAGGTTTTGATTACTTATTCTAGTACTGTATGATTTTTTAAATTGTAATTACATAACACTAGAATGTGCTATATATGCTGTTTATTGTTTGGATTGTTACAAGCAAATATATGGTAATTCTGTAGATACCGTCCTCCTGGAGGCCTGTTTTAGAGGATCCATCAACTTTGCAGATCTTTTTTGATTATTATGCCATCACAACATCTCCTCGTTCAAAAGAGGTCAGTTGATGTGCTGCTTCTTTTCCTATGATCCACGTGCTATAAATTTTTCTGATGCATTGTTAGAGTATTGACCGTGATCCGTAAAGCTCCTGTAATATTCTTCCTTACCTGCTTCATTATGCATTAGCATCGTTCTTTTTAGCTAGTAGTCTATGCTAAAAGTTTAAAATCTTGGTACATTGAATTAATCTTTGTGAGGAAGATCTTGAATTTGTTAATGTTTGTATGTTAGGATCTTTTGGGTCTTGGTGTGTAGAGCTATGGCTTTCTTGCGGGTCATGGTGGAGTTAAATGCATGGAGGTCTTGTCAATTTTTTTAGTTCTACACAAAAATGATATTTGGGTTTGCATGTTGGCTATTTTTGTGGAAGAAATCATATTATTTGGTTTTGAGGTGAATTCTGAGTAGGATGGTGGATTTGTTGACTTCCTTTGTGTCTTGGAGGAAGATTTTATGGCTCGGCTTCATCTGTTATCAGCGTGCTAGAATTTAAGGATTAGTTATGTTCCTTGCATCTTTTAGGGGCTTTCAAGGGTGCTGTTCTTGTTAGTATTCAGCAGGATTGGTGTCTATTCTATATTGAGTTTGGTTTCTTGATCTTCTTTGTTACTTTGGAGGATCTCTTATTTTTATCTCATCTTGTGCATTCTTCCCATGCTAATAATGCATCCTTCTTTAGTAATTTTTTTTTTTTGCTTAGGGAAGCAAATGAACTCTGAGGGAAGAATCTTTGCTTAATGTTTGGTCTTAAGCCTATAAATTGTTGGCAAACATTACAAATTTTGCTCTTTAGGAGGACATCTTAACCATGCTGATCGTTTGGTAGTTTTGTAACTTTGTACATGGTGCATATTGGAGTTTTTGCATGCAGTTCATCTCATTCTATATAGTAGTGGTACTTATAGTGCTTTTTTTTAATGGTATTTTACACTTCCAATGATAAAAAAAATATGTTGGATGTAAATAAACTGAAAGATGCTGTCATGCTTGTAAATGTAACTGAACAGTGGAAATATTTTTTACCTCATATTTAGGCTTGTATTTGTTGGATGTTAAATTTAGTCTTAATTTTTTCTGGTCATTCATTATTTTTCTCCGAGATGTGGATTTAGGTGTTTGTTTGCTGCTTTACTCCTCATTGCTCTGGGTTCTTATTGGTTTTGTTTCTAGGCTCTGGAATGCTTGGTTCGATTAGCATCAGTACGACGCTCTTTGTTCACAAATGATGCTGCCCGTTCCAAGTTTTTGGCCCATTTGATGACAGGAACCAAGGAAATTCTACAAACAGGACGAGGTGATGTTACCTTCTTCCTTTTCCTTTTAGTATGATCATGTAATTTTACCAAATGGTTATTCAAATATAATGCACATTCATTTCGTTGGTTTTGGTTTCTTTGCTGTTACCTCCTTTTTTTTTTTTTGTTTTGTTTTGGTGTCTTCTCTTTGGAGGATTTCTTATTATTTCGTTGGTTTTGGTTTCTTTGCTGTTACCTCCTCTTTTTTGTGGTGTCTTCTCTCTGGAGTGTTTCTTATTCTCCACTAAGATTTTGTATTTATTTGGAGGATATTGCAATATAATTTTGTTTTATCTTTAAAAAATTCAAATATAAATCCATGCATTTCTGTGTGGGTTTCTATTTTTTTTCCCTCTCTTCATTGTTGAGAATAAGTTTTAGTGTGGAAAATTGACCATTGTTAATGATGCGGACACCTTCCAAGATACGCTAAAATCAAATTTGAATGGTTTGCAACTTGATCCAACAAGAACCTGTCTTAGAGAACTAAAGTTATAGCCCAACTAATTTAAACAAGTCTAAAGTTGTTTTCGTAATTTGCTGGCAGAATCGAAGCTCAACTTAAAATGCATTTTTCTCCTGTCATAATGAATTAGAAAGCGTGCCATATATCACTGGAAAGATATGGATGTCTATTTTCCAATGCATCTAGAATCACATTAAAATTCCTTCTGTAGCTCTAATTATGACCAAAACAATAGCGAAAGGTCAAAACTGACAAATTTGAATCTTTTTATTCCAATCTTTTTGTAATGTCGGAATGCCCACCTGCAAATCCTTCTCGAACATGAACTAATTAATCAAGGCTTGTTTTTTATTATTTAATATTTTCTTGAAGTTGACCCTAGCCCATTGAAGAAGTCTATTGAAAGCCTCTTTGAACTTCTTAGCCCTAAGTCTTTTCACTGCACCAACCATAACCTCTAACGGATCTCTTGGTGTTGCTTGGATCGCATCAGTTAAAGGTTTAGCCACTATTTGGTCATTGCATGCGCAAGCTTAGACAAACCTATATGAATTATGATGTGAATTTGTATTAGTTCCCAGTTAAAGCATGCTTTAAATGGCCTGTGGACTTCTTGAGAGGAATTTCTGTAACTATGTTGGTATTAAGTGTTTTCAATCTGTTTGTCTTTAGATTTTAATCGTGCTTAGTGAAAACTTGTTAAACAATTCTGTTGTCTTTTACTGCTTTCACTTTTAATTCTAAAGGGGTTTTGAGTCCCAGGAATCAATATGTCAATTCAGGTGTGTAAATGGTACACGAATGTGGTAATTTAGTTGTGCTGGTTTCTCTAAACCTTAATTCTGTTTTTGTAGCCATCAGCTAGCCATTTTCTTATCTCAAATTTTACACGTGTTGTCCATCCCCCCAGTTTGCTTCTCTTTCACTGATTGTGGCGTGATATTGTTGTTATTAGGTCTTGCTGATCATGATAATTATCATGAGTATTGTCGTCTTCTTGGACGTTTCAGAGTGAATTATCAGGTAATTTATTGTATTATCACATTTTTTAAATCAGTCTCTTGTCCTATGTTTTGTTTTCTTGTTCTGCATTTTCCCATGCTATTGGTCTTCAACTTATAGGTTTGTTCGCGCGGACACACTCACATGTCTGTAGAGACTGCCACTTGATGCTGTATAGCTGCATACTTGTGCATGTGCATGGGATGGATTTGCTGGCATATATTCATAGTTTTGCATGATGCTTTTTAATTATGTTCATTCCATAAACCTGACTCCTTTTGAAACACATAAAATTTACTGCAGTTGTCAGAGCTTGTGAACGTGGAAGGCTACAGTGATTGGATACAGTTGGTGGCAGAATTCACTTTAAAGTCTTTGCAGTCTTGGCAGGTGGGTCAGTGTTTATTGCCTGAAGTGTTTAAAAAACTAGTCATACCTGGCCTTCATTATATATAACTGCATCTATGTTTAACAACGGGATGCCTGTTCCTTGCAACCATAATTATTCCTTGCTCATGTGCCTGAAACATTATGCTTAGAATCCATACTACACATTTTGCAACTTATCTGCTGATTAAGTTTATGTCTTACCAGTGGGCCAGCAGCAGTGTATATTATCTTCTAGGGTTGTGGTCCAGATTGGTGACATCTGTACCATACTTGAAGGGCGAGGCACCTAGTTTGCTTGATGAGTTTGTGCCCAAAATTACTGAAGGCTTTATAACATCAAGATTTAACTCTGTGCAGGTCTGCTTGTTTCTAGGATTGATATTCTGATTCTTCTTAAAATTCTACATAAAATGTTGAGTTCCTGTTTGCTGCTCTTTTTTCTGCAGGCTGGATTCACTGACGATGAAGATCCATTAGACAATGTTGAGCTTCTTCAAGACCAGCTAGATTGCTTTCCTTATCTTTGCAGATTTCAGGTCTGGTTTGTAGTTTCTATATATAATATGTGATGGCCTCCCTGTCAGTTATCCAGCCTGGAGTTTTCTTGGTTTTGAAGTTCCAGATAAAATTAATTTTAGTTTCATGAATTGCATGTGTGCGACACTCTTGATCTTATCAGCCAATCAAGGCTAGGGGTTTGTTATGATTATTTCTACCCATTTGTTTTTGCAGTATCAAAGCAGCAGTTTTTATATAATAAACACAATGGAGCCTATTCTGCAATCATACACGGTACGATAAGTGTATTGGATGAGATATTCTTGGAATGTTGACTATTTTTGGAACTTAGCATGATAAATAATCTTAAACATTATTTTTAAATGGCTTATACAGGAAAGAGCACGGCTACAGACTGCTGATAACAATGAACTTGCTGTTATTGAGGCAAAACTTTCTTGGATTGTTCATATCATTGCTGCTATTCTTAAAATCAAACAATCTACTGGCTGTAGGTAATTCTGTTTTTCTTTTTTCTTGTCATATATATATCTATATATTTTGCAATTTGTGATTGGAATAACATGCATATGTATTTGCAATTACCAATGTATTTGCTGTGTATCTCATGCAGCGTGGAGTCGCAAGAAGTGCTTGATGCAGAACTTTCAGCTCGTGTTTTGCAATTAATAAATGTTACTGACAGTGGGCTACATAGCCAGGTATACCGACAATAATGAACTGTAATATGAAATGGAATGTAGTGTAAAATTGTTTTTCTTCTCGTTTTCTGCTTAAACAGCATATGAGTCTTTTGTTATAATGCACAGCATTGATACACAATCTTTAATGATTGCTGCATCATGTTATCTATTCAAAAATTGGTTTATTCACACAGCATTCACACACCATTTTCGTGTTTGAATCACTCTAATGTACATTTATTAATTTGCAAATCTAATTTTTACTATTCAATTTATTAGTCCTTTTATAGCTTGTGCATGTAAAAAAATTGATCAAGTTGGTTGGAGCTTTGTTTCTGAGATGCGAGTATACTTTGTTATTGTTATTTGTGTTGATTTAAAGTTTCATGTATGTTAGAAGCAACGTGGTCTACATCTTATCTTCTGGTTCTAAAAATTATTGCTGAATCAAAACCGAGTAGTTTCATGGATGTTGACATTGCTAGGTTCTGCAGCATAGGTGTACTGGGCATATCATCTCACAAACCTGCAGATCTGACACATTGAAAGGATGGATTTTGGAAAAATACTGTATTATTTGATATTGAATTGTTTTTAACCCTTAGAAAAAAACACATACAGCTCACTTTTGGTTTTAAAAAAAGTGAACTACTCACTAGAAGCTAAAAAATAAGATTTGAATAGAATGATGCATTGACCCATTCTCATATTTTGTTTCTATACAATTGCTTTGAGGCACATTTTAGTAGACTTATTTTAAAGACCAATATATTGGTGTCAAAAAGCAACTCCAGCAAGACGTGAATAAAACCACTAATATACTGACAATCATCAACTCTTCTTACAAGCCCTTGGTAGTCTCTTCCTGAAGTTCATTAAACCTTGCCTGGCACCCTTCTTGGTTTGACTTGAATCTGTCACTTTTGACCTTTTGCCTAATAATGGGGTCATTACATCATCTTCATTGTATTTAAGTTAATTGCTTTTCCACATGCCAGAAATGATCTTCTTTTATGTTTGCTCATTGTCAAAACTGTCCTGCCATGGTTGGTTTTGGAGGCTGAAATTTTCTCGTTTCTTCATATTAGAGATTTCAAGCTACAAATTTATGCTTTAGTTTATTGGAGGGTTAAAATGTGTCATAATTGGCAACTTGTTACTTGCATTTCAATTTGTTAATTGTTTGCTGTCATGTGGTATGGGCATATGGGGTGATGGGTTATTGTAATATCATTATAGAATTCCTCACTCTGGCATCTTTAACCAGTTGGGAGATAAGATTCTTTCTTTTGCAAATATTCTCAGACAGGCTTGGGGTCACCATGGAATGTGTATAACATGGCTCATCACTTATTTTATGGAACTTAGTACAATATTGTACTGTTCATTACTGTGCTCAAAGTTGATACTTTATTTTGCTTTTTCACTCTAGTTCAACGTAGGGAGATTCCATGAGATGTTTAATATGCTGTCATGTCTATCCTTGTGGTTATCAATTTATCATTAACACTTGATCTGCCTAAGGTTTTGTTTGTAACTGCAGTTACTATATATGCATGAAGTTACACCTACAATTTGCATAGGTTCATATTTGCCTTTTCCTTCCTTTTTTGTTAAGAGAAGAATGGTCTTTGTATTTTTTTCCCCCAAAAAGCTATGAAGAAAGACCTTGTTAAATCATTGGTCTAAAAAAATACATTTGCTTACCATCTCCGTGGTCATGCATTTTTGGCATTTTTGGTTCCATTATCTTCAAACTAAGTTCCACCGATTTCTTAATAACAATCTTGGCATTGGTTTTGTTGGTATGCTCATTACCCTTGTATTTAACAGAGATATGGTGAATTAAGCAAGCAAAGACTTGATCGAGCGATTCTTACCTTCTTTCAGCATTTCCGTAAGTCTTATGTTGGTGATCAGGCTGTGCACTCATCTAAGGTAATGGGGTTCTTATTTGTCTTTGTTACAAGCTTTGCACTTGTCAATATTCTCAAGTCTTTTTCTCTGTGCTGCAGCAGCTATATGCTCGTTTGTCTGAACTTCTTGGACTCAGTGATCATCTACTACTATTGAATGTGATTGTTTCAAAAATAGCTACAAATTTAAAGTGTTATACAGAGGTGAATGCTTCATTTTGGATTTTTCATTAATTTGTGTTCATTCTGTTTTTCAGAAAGTTTTGTCTTTATTTTTTTTCATGCCTTTGTTTATGCTTGATTTAGAGTGAGGAGGTCATCAATCATACATTAAGCTTATTCTTGGAGCTGGCATCTGGGTTAGTACACTGCTTCCTTGTTTGGCTGAAAGTAGTAGTGTTAGTTGTTATGTTTTGACAAAGTTAGTTTATTTTCATCAACAATGATTGGTTGTCTGACTGAGCATTCTTCACTTATTTATTTTTATTTCCCTTTTTGTTTAGGTATATGACTGGAAAGCTGCTTCTGAAACTGGATGCTATCAAATTTATAGTTGCCAACCATACTGTAATTCCAGATCTGACAAAGATTGTTCGCTTAATCATTCTTCTTTTAATTTGTTATTAATATTAAATATTCTTTTGAATTTTTAGAGGGAACATTTTCCCTTCTTAGAAGAATATAGAAGCTCTCGTAGCAGAACAACCTTCTATTATACTATTGGCTGGTTAATATTTATGGAGGATAGCCCAGTGAAATTCAAGTCTTCGATGGAACCGCTTTTGCAAGTACTGTCCTGACCCCCTTGTAAAAAAATGTTTCTAGAATCTTGTCAATTCCTCGGAATGAAAAAGCTTTTTTCCTAGAATTTCATTAATTACCTAAATAATGTTTATTGTGTTTTAGGTTTTTTTAAGGTTGGAAACAACTCCTGATTCGATGTTTCGGACTGATGCTGTGAAGTATGCACTAATTGGGTTAATGAGGGATCTTAGAGGAATTGCTATGGCCACAAATAGGTTGGTATATATTTTAGGTATAATGTCTATGATTGATGAACAGTTAGGTTTCACGTCCTTTCTTATGCTATCTCAGTCGAAGAACGTATGGGCTTTTATTTGATTGGCTGTATCCTGCTCACATGCCGCTTCTCTTGAAAGGCATCTCACATTGGACAGACACACCAGAGGTATGGAATATGAGAGAGATTCGACATCTTAGGTGTTATCATGATTTATCTAATTCTCAACTTAAAGAGCCTTGTTTAGAATCTTCTAATGAAACTGTTTGTGGCATCTTCCATGCAATTTTTTAGTCAAATTTGTAATATGTTCTGGAACCACTGACCACGTTATCTCTTGCAATAAGGTGCTGGAAGAGAGCAAATGAAATGTGACTTTGCCTATCTTATCCATATATTATAGATTGTTAGTCTGATTTCATTGTTTCCTATATAGAAATGTCATTATTTGATTTGGTGCTGCAGGTGACAACCCCTTTATTAAAATTCATGGCTGAATTTGTGTTGAACAAGGCCCAACGTTTAACTTTTGATTCGTCATCTCCTAATGGCATTCTTCTTTTCCGGGAAGTCAGCAAATTAATTGTAGCCTATGGAACGAGGATTTTATCTCTTCCAAATGTTGCTGACATATATGGCTACAAGTACAAGGGGATATGGATTTGCCTAACCATTCTCTCAAGAGGTTAACATATGACCCTCTTATTATTGTTAATTGGTGGATTTGTATGCTGTGATTGATGAAAGTTGCTTGGATTTTGTTTACTTACCTTTTGCATTGAGTTTGTTGCTGGTATTTTATATTTACTTGATGAATTTATATACAAACTATTCTTAGAGAAGT
Organism: Populus nigra; assembly: GCF_951802175.1. NCBI lineage: Eukaryota > Viridiplantae > Streptophyta > Magnoliopsida > Malpighiales > Salicaceae > Populus > Populus nigra. The sequence goes on along the minus strand of NC_084852.1, from coordinate 47,634,896 downwards.
TTTCAAGGTACATTGGGCTGAAGAATTGTGCATGCACACGCCTGAAGACGTTTACCTAGAAAAAATACAAATGTCCACTGTCTAGCACTTTATTTATTTGCTTGAAAAGAACTTCTCTTATTATCAAACTGCTACCCATCTGTTTTCCATAGATGTCTAATGAGACTCAGTAATTTTTATGAAGTTTGATTCATTTTTATAATGTTTTGTGGCATTTGTAATTTATATTCTTTGTTGCAAATGTGTATTTCTTATATTTGAATGGTAGGGATGGCAGTAAGTTGAGTTAATTGATGACTTTTTGCTGTTCAATTGTTTCCTTACTGGCTGAATATTAACTGAACCGCAACTTTCCAAATATATATATATATAATGTGTTGATGTTCTTGTGTTTGCCACTTATTGGCAGCTCTTGCTGGAAACTATGTCAACTTTGGTGTCTTTGAACTATATGGTGATAGAGCACTCTCTGATGCACTTGATATTGCTCTAAAGATGACACTCTCAATTCCTCTTGCTGATATATTAGCATTTCGAAAGGTATGTAGGACTTCTTGGCTGCTTGTCACACTCCATTGATGTTTTCCTGCATCATGTATTCCTTTACATTCCCTATTAGTTTATTGATTTGTGTTTGCTTGTTTTTGTTACCCTGCAAGGTTTAGTTTTGTATGTACACGTGCTTGTGTGTTTGCATATCCTTTTCTGTTATGGACTTGGGGGTTCTATTACACTACATTTTAAGCACACCTTGTTTTGGCATATTTATCTGGTTGTAGAGGTGGTTAATTTAGTTTAGATTGAGATGATTCTCTTAGTTGGTGGGGCTCCCTGGAACATATTGGCTAACATATTGATGCAAGGTTAGTGGCTGTTGCTATCCGTGGAGGGATTTTTTTGTTCTTCCCCATGAGATGAATACCCAAACTTCAAAGGTTTTTAAACTACCTGGGATCTCATTATTTAGAGGTTTGAGAAGTTAGCAGGTTGGTGGAGGGATTATCTTTTTTAAGGGAAGCTAGGCTGATACCTATCAAGAGCATGCTTTCTAGTTTTGTGTATTTTATGTCCGCCATCCACTGTTCATTATTCTAGCAAAGAAGGTAGGAAAGGACCTAAGGTAGGTTACTTTGAAGAAATGTAGTATAACGATTAAAAGGTCATTTGGCAAAATGGACCTGTTAGTTTTTCTGTTAGTACAGGAGGGCTAGGAATCAAATGAGTCAATTATGAAAACAGATCTGAAGATTTATGTTGGAGAGGTATCATATCTGGAGAGAGGTTATTCAAGTCAAATACAGGGAGGAGCATATTTTGGAATTCATAGGAATTAAGAGAGCCTTGTGACGTGTGGGTGTGGAAATTTGTTAGGAAGGATCTGAGACTTTATGCTTAATGTGAGCTTTCTTGTGGGTAATGCTTTTTCACTCTTTTGTGATACAATTCTTGGTGTGGCAAATTACCACCAAATGTTCAATTCCTGGTTCTCTTTTTTTGTCCAGTGGGGAGTTATGGCGCTAGTTAATGGGATATTTTGGTAAGTCCCATATGTTTGGAATGCGTCAATAGAGATTCATAGAAAGGGTTAAACTTATCGGAATGGGTATTTAGATGGGTGCTTGTTCGGGAGTCCTAGAGTTTTATAAAATGTTCTTGATGGAAAGAGATGCTATTGAAAAATCTCGCTAAGAAGAATTGGAACGTAATGGAACTAATTCTCTTTCAATTTTTTGGCCAGTGAGAAGTTGCCTGGTTAAGATTGTGACTGTTGGTAGATAGGAAAGGTATCAATTTTATATATGCCATTTGCAGTTGAACTTATTAGCTGCTTTGTTTCTTGAATATATTTTTTGTGGAAGCTGTTGTGTGAAGCCGTGGTTGTCATTTTGGTTATTTTAGACTTTCTGAGGTCAGGGTGTTTGCGGTAGAATTAGGAATCTGTGATGTAGAGTTGAATCTGCGCAATTCTGGCTTTAAGTATTCTAAGTTTTAATCCGATTGGATGAGAATATTTCTTGCACAAAGTTAGAATTGGATCACAGATCACTCTTCTTCAATATTCTCATTGTTTTATGATCAGATTAGAACCAGACATTTCTTGCACACACTAAAATATTTTGCAAATTTAGATGACAATGTGGATCAGCTGTGTGCATTATTTTACCTTTTGTACTTGGTGATTGTTCAGCACCTCCGTGGTTGATGCAGACAACAATTCAAGTAAAATTCTTGTATTTTTATGTAATTTTTCGAAGATAGGGTAATTTCCATGTTGGCTGGAATTCCAAAGTGTTATTTTTATTTTTTATTATCTGTCCTTAAACTAGTGGTTATTTGTGTCTTCGTATTCTAAACAGGAGTGGTAACATTATTTTGTTTAGGAGTCTTGGATTGTTGTTGGATTAGGTATGCAACTATGACATGGCTTTGTGAGGAGTACATTTAGTTTATGAAGCCTTTAGTGCTTTGTTTTTAGAAAGGGTTCATGAAAGAATTTCCCAGCAATTATGCTTTGAAATGTTGTGATGAAATCCATCTTAGGTGTGTAACTCCTAAGAACCCTTTGCTTGATCCTTAGGTTTTCCTTCTTACAGGTGTTGTTCCTAGAAACCTGCTAGCATGACTATACTGTGCTTGTATGCACATGTGTGCACTTGCGTTCTTTCTTTTTCAAAAAATTCAGATTCGATTTTTTGTTATCAGAATTTTATTCTTATTATCCTTATTTTGGCTGATGCTTGATTTTTAGCTTACCATTAGGTGTTTGGTTGATTCTCTTGTCAATTTTGCCTGCTATTCTATTTTTCCACTTCTAATGGTAAGTTCATGTATTTGGCATTTCCTTGCAGCTAACAAGGGCATACTTTGCATTCTTGGAGGTTCTATTCAGCAGCCACATTGTTTTCGTATTGAATCTGGATACAAACACCTTCATGCATATTGTTGGTTCCCTGGAATCAGGTCTTAAAGGTCTGGATACGAATATCTCATCACAGGTATGTCATGGCAATACTGCAGATGGCATCACTCCTCTCACTTAGCTTACCCTGTCATTTATGCATGGCGATATGACATGCCAACACTCCTGGCATATCAGAATGTGACACCATGTATATTTGATTTGTTCTGCTGATTCCCTGCATTTAAGCTAAAAAACTGAACTTTTCAGTGTGCATCTGCTGTCGACAATTTGGCTGCTTATTACTTCAACAACATCACAATGGGGGAGGTACCCACTTCACCCACTGCAATCAATCTTGCTCGTCATATTGCAGACTGCCCCAATTTGTTTCCAGAGGTTAGATAGGCTATTCTTTATTACAGTACCCCTCCCTAACATTATTTTCAAGTCTTGTGTGGCTAAACAAGTCAGGCATAAGTTTTTTTTTCTGTAGTGTACTTGATGGTGTGGTGCCCTGCCTGCCTGCCAAAGATTTTTCACTTATCTGTATATGGTGATTTTTTTATTTTGATTTTTGAGTTTTTCTTTTCTCAGCAAGAAATATTTTAGATGTCGATTGTGCAAGACCTTAGAAGCTATAATTTCCCTTTCCTTCTGTTACGAGAGTTTGCTGTGACGAGGTATAATGACAAAAAGAGGATGGATGGTTAACTAAGGAACAGTGGAAATAAAGGATAAGTCAGAGAAAATGTGGATCTGAATTATTACTGTGTTACTATTTTTTCTTTAATGTAACAGGGGATAACTCACTCTGAGATCATTATATTGTATGTTGATTTTTGAGTTTTTCTTTTCTCAGCGAGAAATATTTTAGATGTTGATCGTGCAAGACCTTAGAAGCTATAATTTTCTTTTCCTTCTTTTATGAGAGTTTGTTTTGACGAGGTATAAGGACAGAAAGAGGATGGATGGTTAACTACTAACCCTTGTTTGGAAGCAAGGAAAGGTGGAAATAAAGGATAAGTCAGAGAAAATGCCGATCTGAATTATTACCTTGTGTTAATATTTTTTTTGTTTAATTTAACAGTGGATAACTCATTCTGAGATCTTGATATTGTATGTTTTTTTAAAAAAAAAGGTTTCAGAAACCCACTTTCTTTTGATTGTTCTTCTTCATTACTTTTACAGAATAAACAGTTCCTTTCTTTTCCTATCGCCTTTTTACGTAACTCCCTGGTAATTGTTACTCATGCACCTGGATTAAATGACTCTCAGGCTGTTGAATCTCTTACTGCTCTTGCTTGGTTGTTACTGTGTTGGTGTTTTGACCTTAGCAAATGATGTGTGCATCGGTTAATTAATTTTTATTATTTGCTAACGGAGTTCTTATCAGTTGCTTATCCAAGTGATAAACATCCTATATTTGACATCTCTTGTAAGCTGAATCATCTGTTATATTTCAATGGCTGTTCAGTGCGAGCTCCTTTTTGCATGTTTTTATGTGAATCAAATCACATTTTTTTAATTGTTGACCATGTCTTCTGGCACCAAATATAGAATTCATAACATGCTTTGTCTTTTGGAGCTTTCTTCTTATTTGCTTAATTTTGTGCAGTATTAGATTTTATTTTCATACTGTTGTTTTTGCATGTTGAACACTTGGGTAACTTGAATAGTTTCCTTGTATTTGCAGATACTGAAGACTCTGTTTGAGATTGTTTTATTTGAGGACTGTGGCAACCAGTGGAGTCTTAGCAGACCCATGCTGAGCTTAACTATCATTAGTGAGCAGGTAATAGTCTACGGCAAAGCCTTATGCTGTTGTTGATAGTTGTCTTCTCTAAACTCAGTTTCTTTGAGTTACAACTTTTATTTTATGTTTGCTTATTATTTGACAATAGGAAGTTAACATGGTTGTGGCGATTCATATATTTGATTTGGATGACTTTGGATCTTCCTTTGAGTTGCTTGTTTAGTTACAGAGTTTGTACTGTCCTTTCTTTTTAATGTGTCTGAGATAAGCACTGTCACTTATGCAGATATTCTCTGATTTGAAAGCTCAAATCTTGGCTTCACAGGTGAAATATTTACTGCACTTATTGTCATGAAGATGTTTTTTCTTTTAATTTTTTAAAAAATTGTAGTTAGTGTCTACCTGGTTATACAACTATTATTTTGAAGAGAATAAGTTTCAAAAACACATACAAGTCATTAGATTAGTAGGACCCGCCACTGGGTCCCAAATTAAGATCACCATCTAATGGCTCACAATCTTCTTGAAACTGAATCTTCTTTTTTCTTGTCAAATATCATATCTCTATTTTAAATAGATAGTCATTTTGGTTCAAGTTTGTATTTGTTATAGCTATACTGTGTTTTATTATAGCTTGTTAACTCAATGTGGGTGGAACTAAAATAATGTATCGAAGCTAGAGTTATTTCTCGCACACAAGTAAACACCTGACCCACAACCAATGGCCCGTCTCCTAGCCCCCTCACCGATCAAATACAAATATAGAAACCCCATAACCTTATACAACAAAAATAAATTCTGGGCAGGTAAACAAGTTGACAGGGAATTAAATTCCAAGTAACTCTGCTATTATGTAAATGTAATTTATTACAGATCAAATTTATACTGAAAACTGTCCCCAAAAGTAGCGGCAATGGAGAGGATTTGTGCCTGACACTTTAGTTAGTAGTTTGCTTTGGTGCATATTCTGTTAATGTTTGATAGGGCTTAGAAGCTGGTAAACCCCCTCATATTACTCCTGTCCAGTGGTTATGATAAATCTTTTTGACCAATGATTACCTGTCAGCCACAACTGTTCATAGTTTCTGGTGACCAGCAGGTGTTGATAGTCAAATTGTAGACAGTCATTTCATTTCATATTATATTCGTAACTGGAAAAGAACAGCACGGTTTGCATGACATTTTAGTTTCACAAAACTCATGCAATCCCGGAGTAAGCTATTAGGAGTAAATAGGAGGCTGCATTTAGACTTGAACAGTTGAAACTACTGTAAATTAATGGTGCTTTTCTATCATCTATTATGCTGCCTCCTGTTTCTAAAATGCCATCCCTCTGCTGACACTTTCTTTGCGTCATCCTGCAGCCTGTGGATCAACATCAGCGGCTTGCCCTTTGTTTTGATAAACTGATGGCAGATGTTACTCGAAGCTTGGATTCAAAGAACAGGGATAAATTTACTCAAAATCTGACGGTTTTCAGGCATGAATTTCGTGTCAAATAGTTCCAATGTCTTTGCTTGTTGCTCTGCTTTGCTTTGGGGACTGAATTACACCTGCAGAAGATTTTGATTTGAAGAATTGCCATACGCATGCTTCATACACAGTTGTACACAAACACATGGTTTTGTTGCTCATTGACAAGGGGACATGTTTCTTCTGCAGTCTTTAGACTTTGTTACCCAAATCATGTGAAGCAGATATTTTGTAAAACCCAAATGTCTGCCATGGAGAAGGTGTTGTGTGGATTTTTGTTTTTTTTTTTTTGTAGAGCCTCCCTCCTCTCAAAGAGTCAAAAGTTTTTAAGAGGGATGATACTAGAAATTTAGATAGGGTACTATGCCAAGGGGGTCATTAAAAGGTGTGGTGGTGGTGGTGGTGGTGGTGGTTTGATAGATAATTTTAGGGTATCGATTCTTTTTAGAACAAAGATGTAAATCATGATGTTTACTTGGTGTTTTAGAGGTGGGCCAGTTGGAAATAGATTATTTTGTACATTAACCCCTACTTTATTCTTTGTATTTGTTGATAATAGAAAGGAGAAGGGATGAAATTTCAGTCATTCTTGTTTTCCCTTCCTATCATGGAAATTGTTTCCTTTAACCACTAATTTTTCAAGTTTTTTACCTTTTCTGATTCTGTCGCCTATGTAGATGTGATGCCACTTCGACGCAGGGCGTTCGTGCTCACGAGGTATGTTCATTCAGTCAATTACGGCTGGTGTCTTTTCTTTCCTTTTTCCTATTTTGAATTAAATGTACTTTTCCTTTCAAGTCCTCGTTTTCAATTTTTTATTTCTTGTACAAGAAAGTTTTTCCTCCATGCATCGGCATACCCTCCCTGAATGGGGCATGTCTGGTGACAATATATAGTGGATGTTAATTAATGGGGGCACACGTGCGGTGTTGGGTTAGATCATAAGTGGTTTTATGCTATCATCTCAAGATCGAATCCGATCAGGTAAGTCTTGATCCATGAAAATTGATACGAGGGAAACTCGACTGTCAACCAAAAAAGTAAGAACTTGCCCGTGGTTTCTTTCCCTCTCTCCACCTCAGTTTGGAACTGATCGAATCATACACAGGCCACTCCATGCGAAAGTTTCCAGAGCTGGGCAGTCCATGATGTTACTAGAAATTATTACAATCCATGTAGGACGGACAGGCTTGCATATTATTTAGACCCACAACATTAATATAGTAGCTACGGGTAATTGTTTTGACGAGTCCAAAACGATGTTATGTTTGCTGAATATATTGCTCTCCTCCTCACAAATTGATAGTAATTTTTTATGGTTTTTTGATTTTTTGATTTGAGTTTTATTTTTTAATAATGAGTTTATTAGAATTGACTTTTATAATTTATTTCAATTTATTTTTTATAAAAGTTTTTGATCATGACTTTGATCGTGGATCTAACGGGTTAACTTTGAGTTTATTTTTTATAAAAGTTTTTGATCATGACTTTGATCGTGGATCTAACAGGTTAACTTTGAGTTGACTTGAGTTTTTTTAATTGATTTTTTTTTCAATTTATCATTCAATATTGGTTTAATTGAGAATTGAGTTTTATAATTTGTTTTTTATGAGATTATCTCAAACTCATGATTGGATTGTAAGTTAACTAAGGTTGACTCTAATCATTTTTTTTGTTTGTTTTTAATTTTTTTTTCAATCTCGTCTCTCAATATTGAGTTATTAAGCATTGAACTTTATAATTTATTTTGATTTGATTTTTATATTGTTATCTCAGTCTCTCGTAATCTGGATTGTGAGTTTTGTAGACTAACTAAAGTTTTTTATCTTTTTTTTAATTGATTTTTTTTTCAATTTTATCCTTCAATATTGTGTTGATTAAAAATTAAACTTAAGAATTTATTTTGATTTATTTTCTATAAAGTTATCGTTCTCATGATCTAGATTGTGAATTTAATAGGTTAATCTGGGTTGATTCAATATGTTATTTTAATATTTAAAAAATAATAATCTTGAAATTTTTTTATTATATTTTTATAATCAATTTGTCTATAAACCTACCAAGTTGATTGAATCATATTAAATAACCTTCATATAGTTTAATTTTTTTTCTTATTAGAAAACACATTTGCGGATATTTTTTTACATTAAAAAAATCACTCTAACCCACAACACAATCAATCAATTATTTAGTACCAATTAAAGCAAAGAACTAAATACATGTCCGATGTGTTTTTTTAAAATATTTCATTTAAAAATATATTAAAATAATTTATTTTTCTAGTTTTTTTTTTATTTTTAACATAAAAACATCAACACCATCATAAAATATTAAAAAAACATTAAGTAAATAAAACACCAGACACAATATTACATAGCGCCAATATTGTTGGCACAAGTCCAAAGATTATTGGAGCCAACAAGCCTGCAAATTTAAGCTAAACGTATGTGATAAGTGTTGCGTAGAAATATTTATGTGCATTCCATTAAAATAACTGGGACGAGCCCAGGAAGTTACTTTTGTTCACGAGGAAAAAATGCATATCAACAGAGTTAAAACAAGGAGTGGAAGAACCGTATTCGCACATCAAAGGCAGCGCTCATCTGATCCATGGCCATTAAGACATAAGTGTCGCACGAAGACCACTTGCAGGTAACATTCTTGAATTACTTGTGTAATACTAAATCCAGGTTGGGTAAATTTGCAAAAGAAATAGCATGGGATATGGCCACCACCCATGCTCCAGGTCTGCCTCTCCTCAGAAAGCTTTTGAATCCATGGATGATTGCCATTGTTTGCTCCACCGTGCTTATTACAAATAAAAGTTAACTCTCCATATATACAGAAAAAAGGATTATCTTCGTGTTGTTTGATTCTCCTCTGCATGATATCAGACTCTGGGACGTTCAGCCAGACTGTTTCTCTGCGAGTTGATTGTTAAGAAATTCCAGAACTGAAAGACGCTGCGATTGCAAACTAATTATCAGTCACTTGCTTAGGATCTAGATTCCAGATAATTATGATAGTTAACAAGCCCACATAGAATGCCTACCCGTTGCTCAAGCCCAGCTTCCTCAGGCTTTAATGTCAAGGATTCCAACAATTTTATGGCCTCGCGAAATCTATCCAGTGCAGCATCCTCGTTACCAATAGTCCTGTCCACATCGGCAACTTTTGCAAGGGAAACAGCCACATCCAGGGTCTGTAATTAAAGGAGGGATAGAGAATATTAAATACAAAGGAAGCCTGGAAATATGAAGCTTCTCAAACAAGCACAAGCACAAGCACGCATGCTGTTTTATCACATCATTGTGGATTGGAAAGAAAGACGAGTACAAGGCTCATTTCTTATGCTTTCATTAGGAAGGGAAGCATGCAGAGAAAAATGCTCTTTATAGAGTATCATGCAAACAGTCATGAAAAATCTCAAAACTGGGAGGCCATGGTCCCTCTCATTGCTATACAAGAGTCCACCTCCGAGTTGTAGAACGTATCACAAATCCACCTGAACCTCAAGTCCTAGAGCATGATAAATGATAATAAACAACGTAGATGGCACGTGCTAGGAGAAAAAGAAATGGATGCTGACCTGGTATGAAACACTAGGATGATGTTTGATGGCATCACGTCGCACATTAAGAGAACGGATATAGTAAGATCTTGCAGCTTCCAGATCCCCGTCATAATATTTGAGATCTCCAATTTTATTAAGTGAAACAGAAAGTGTATGCATGATCTGCAAGGAAAGAATTCCAAAAGAATTAGGGTTGGGAGGGTAAAATCACGTCTACAATAACAGGCACCAACACTGGTGAAATTTTAACCTCCAGATCAGCTGCAGGCAATTTTGATAGGAATTCCACACTCTCTTCAAAGTAAGAAACTGCAGAGCCAGCATCCCCCATTGATCGACTGGAATAGACATGATAAGTAGAGATTTTAGTCAAAGTAAATTAATGAGGACCCAACCATTACTTTGAAAGAAGACATTGAAACCCATAAGAATTTTTTAAGAAATCAGCAAAACATACTGATTTAGAATAGATAGCCTCTAATATCGGTTGCATGTCCTTAAAACTATCATTTACAAGATCAGATTCCTTTGTCTACTCAAGGATGTGACAATCCTTTTGAGTGTGACAAAGATGATTCAGGCTTAGTAATTCCTAGTTCATCGGTGCAAACCATGCTGCGGGTGTTATTCCAGCTATAAGTCAGCAACCTCAACAATTTCATCAATGCAAAACCATGGTGCAAAGTAGCATTGCAATAACAATTTAACATCTTTAATCAACTTGTCCATCATATAATTGTTTATGGAAAATGAAAAGCCACTTTGATGGTAAGGAGTTGGTTGGTTCTTTAGGAATACTTGGATGACAGCACAACCCATGGAAAGAACACTCTTAATAAATGAATACAGTTCAATCATTTCATCATCTATTCAAACGTGCATGGGTTCCTCAACTTCTTTTAGTGAAAATGAGATAGATTGTTTTTAGAAACATATTTTCATTGCATCGAGGTTTTAACCATGTGAAGAGTGTCCTTATGTGAACATCTTTTTTTTAAGCAATAACTTTATCTAAATAGTTTGATGCTTATAACTTAATCCAAATAGTTCGGTGCTTATAAAAAAATTCAAAATAAATATATGATCTTACTGAGAAAAAAACTTGTTTTCCCCAGCCCCATTTCAGTTTCAATTTCTCCATTCAATTCAACTACATCTTAATACCATATCAGACTTATTTTTCTCCTTAACTTTGTCCCAAACTAGATGAAGTTGGCTAAAGGAATCCTTTATCTCAATTCGCTAGCCAAATTCAGATGTTGCTGTTTAATCCTTCTCATTCTACCGTTGTCCTTAAACCATCGTGTGCTTGCTCCAACAAGATTAGCTTTCCAAACACAAGAACTTGCAGCATATAATGAGTTACTAGGAACAAACTAAAGAAAAAGAGAGATGACAGACCAGCAGTCCCCAAGCATTCCCAGCACTGCTCCAAGCTGTGAACACAGTTCCGATGTGCTCCCTGCTATTTCTATCTGACCTCGTATGTCTTCTGCACAAAGACTCAGTCTTGATCGAGCACTTTCCACATTCTGTGCACGAAATGCCTACACATGAAAGGTCAAAAAACAAGAGAACAGTCAACTAGAAGTTGCAATAACAACTAATTAGACACCAACCAAGAACATAAAAGATAGTTAAGGATAAGTTCTAAACTCGAGAAGAAAGCAGCAGAATGGAAAAGAAATTTATGAGAAGCTTTCTGCTAATATAGAATACCTTGACAATTTTGATGAGGTAATCGCATCTAAGACAAAATAACAATGTTGATATAAAAAAGTTTGGTCGAGTATTTCACTCCTATGGATAATCCCAAGGAACCTAAAAATAACATCTATTAGAAGGACAATGGAAACTCAGAGAAGGTATGGTAAAAAGCTCAACTCACCCTCATGGCTTGTTGCACCAAGAAAGCACCTCTCTCCAAAGAAACATCCTCGTATATCACTTTTTTATTCTCACCTACTTTCCCCTCTTTATCCATGTCAACATGGGACCTCTTGATTCTAGCATGACCATCAACGAACCGATCAACTACACTCTGGAGATCCGTATCAGCTTCAATCCTCTCAATATCAGCTCCACACAATGGACAGTCCTTGAATCGCGAAATACAAACTCTAATCCAATAAAAAGAAACCGATTCACAAACATTACACAAAGCACTATGAAACACAGACAAAAGAGAATAAACATCATAGCATAGAGTTTCATTCTGTCATCTCCTTACTTGCAATAAACATGAGAACATGGCACGCATTTACTACAATCAAAAAGAAGTGCCTGGCATATCATACAACTATGAGGTCCCAATTTAAATGTCTGAGAATCATATCCAAAAGGGCATTTCGGCGAAACGGTAGCAGATGCACCAACAGATTCTTTCTTTGCTTTCCCTCCTCCCTCATGCTCGGCCGCATGTTTTTCCGGACATTCCCCTGGTTTTCTTGATGACCCATCATCAGGCCTTGAAGCTTTCACAAAAGGGCAAACTGGGGTCATCTTGGTAAATCAAATTCTGCATCAAAACACATCAAATTCACCAAAAATAAAACATGGGTTTCAACCAAATTGAATCCAAACAGTTAAAAAATCAAACCTTTTTTCCATTAAGGAGAAGTTGCAATCTACCAAATATGATTATTCATAGCAAAGCAAAATAAATAAAGGAAGACAAGGACAGAGAAATAAAATACCAGACTTAGCCGTGACACTAGGGGTTGTGAGTATTTCTTTCTTCTTTGGAGCTGCTTTCTCTTTCTCTTTCACACACCTCAAAAATCTACCCGATCGTCTTGAGTATAGAAATGGAAGATGTCAGCTTCGTTCGTTCGTTCATTCATTTATTTGGTGTTTTTTTAATAAATAAGTACAAATCAGCCACGGTGTTATTTCTCAAATGTGGTTTGAGGATTTTAGATTCAAGTAGAAATTAAATAATTTTAATATTATTTATCTAATTTTTATCTAAATAATATAAAAAAATCCTACCACTAATTAAAATGAGGAATTTTGTAGATTTGCAAATCATGGTAAAAGAAGGTGTGATTTACTTCATAACTAATTAATTAAAAATTAATCTCGCTTATATCTTTCCTTTTCTCTCTCGCAAGTATATTTGAAATAATGTTTTTTAGGAATAAGAATAAATTAAATAAATGATGTGTTTTTCTGACTCAAGTTAAATGAATTCTATAATTTTAAAGCTTATTTTATATGAAAAAAATTCAATTAACAAATGAAATCAAATCAATTTACTAAAATATAGTTGAAATAAATTCTTGTAAAGAATTGGTTCCCAATTGGTTCCATTGTTAGTCTTCAAATTATAATGAATTTCAGTTATCCTAGAAATTATTTAACTCGTACCTATTTCATTTTTTTTTATCTTTTTTACACAATTTTTTTTTAGATTATATTTTTGTGTAAGCACTAGATATATGTATTCATTTAATTTAATAATGAATACTCTTTCCATAGTTTTTTTTTGTCAAATGATTTTGAAAATCTCATCAATGCATATAAAACATTACGATTATTTATCAATGAGTGTCCGATGATTTTTTTAGCAAATAAAAATAAAAAGCGATGAGGTCTAGGATTAAAGTTATAGTTTTAATTGTCAAATGAATAAAACAAAGTATTATTGTGTAAAAATAGGTGATTTGGTTTTATATATTAGGTTGTTTATTGGGAGAATAATAGATTTTGTTTTTTAAAGTGTTTTTTTATTTGAAAATATATTAAAATAATAAGTTTTTATTTTTAAAAATTTATTTTTGACATTAACATACCAAAATAATTTAAAAATATAAAAAAATAATTTAAAACTAAAAAAAATCAAAACTTTTAAAAAAATAATCTGAAATAAAAAAAAATAAAATTTAAAGTGCCTTTCCAGTTAAGATTTGGGAAAGAAAGGGGAACTTGAATCCTCTAAATAATAATAATAATAATAAATAAATAAAACCTCAATCTCTTGAATTAAGAAGTTGAGAATCAATCTCTCTTTTCTTTAAATTACAAATTTCTTGTCCCTTTCTTCCACTCACGCATCAACAAAGACCTATATCATTGCCTCACATCCCCTCCTTTTGTTAATACTTACTGTATTATTAATTGTTTTTTAAATATTTTTTATTTGAAAATATATAAAAATAATAATTTTTTAATTTTTAAAATTTATTTTTCACATCAGTACATCAAAACAATAAAACAACATAAAATATTAATTTTAAACAATAAAATATTTAAAATCTTGTAAAATACAGTTTATACCACACACACACACATACACACACACACACACAAACACACACACACACACACACACACACACACAACATTTGTAGTTGACATATAACCAGAAAATTCACATCAATTATCACACAAGCATTAGTTTGTTTTCTCCTCTTTATCGTTCTACTTGCTGGGTATTACAAGGGTTAATTGACAAGGTAATGACCAGCCAAAATCGTTTTCATGCTCAAAATAGATTATAATTAAAAAAATAAAGATGAAAATTAAAAAAAAAAAACAAAAGAAGGATGTTTTTTCCATTTGCATTATTCTAAGAGGTCGCGATTTTCCACACATTGCCATATATCGTAATGTTATTTCAGTCAGATTAATTACTATATATCCCTGCGTCTCGTGCTCCGAATTTCTATTGAAAGGAAACTACAGCACCAATTGCAATCGCTGGATACCAAGCCCCTTCGTATAGATACAGAAGAGAACCATAGGATGATGTTCAAAAATTCAGTAACATAAAAAATAAAATAAGAGATTATTTGATATTTGGGATAGTAGTTGATTGGCATGTTAAAGTATTTAGATTTTTTCTTAATTTAAACGCTCTAAATTCACTAATATGAACTTGAATATTTGCAAAAACAAATATATATATACAATCTCAACTAAAGGAATTTAAAGATCCCAGTTAGTAAAGTTAGTATCTTATAAAATATTAAGGTAGTACAGAATTGAAAAAATATCACATTTTCTTATGAAGCTTTCACGGTACATTTATAGTCTATAAATTTTATTTTTGTGTAAAAAAGAAGGGCATGCAGTGGTAATTATCTTGGTAGCATTTATTAAGGGATAAATATCTCTTATTTGATAAGAATATAATGGGTTCTTAAAAGACTTTGATACACCTAAAAAAATGTATGAAGAGTTTAGGATGTCAAAAACTTATAGAGACCGAATTCTTTTATGAGGTTAGACCTAAAAGAGGTCGGTTACTCTCTTAGACATGCCATGAGAGGATAATAATTATCTTGGACTTGGCTAACTGCTAGGTCCAAGTGTATCGAGTCGATATGCATGTCAAACCCACGCTACCTTAGACTTGATTGATTGTCAAGTGCAAGCATATTGAGTCTGACATACGTGCCAGACTCACACCACCTTGGACTTGGATAACTGTCAAGTCCAAGTGTATTGAGTCTATCATGCGTGTCAAACTCATGTTATCTTGGACTTGAAAGTGGCCTTGGACTTTGCTGACTGTTAAATCCAAGCATATTGGTTCTGGTATGCATGTCATACCCACACCACCTTGAACTTGGCACATTGTCAAGTTTAAACGTAGTGGGTCTGGTATGCATGAGGTAAGATGGTCATTAAGGGACTCTTTTTGGGACTGTAGTGATCTCGGTTTACGACTGAGAAGATGAATGTCTTCAACCAAGTAGTGCCTGACTTTGGCAAGCTTGCTACTTTTATGTCGGTGGCTTGTGCCCTGAAGTTTTGTTGAAAGGAAACCACACCTCTAATGCAGTAGGCTGGATACCAGGTATCATTGTAAAGAAGGAGGGGAGTGCCATCCCAGTCTTTCCCACGAGGAAGGTTGAGTACAAATTCTTATATATTTTTTAATTAATTTTATAAATTTTATAATTAAAAATTATATAAATTTTTAGTGGTTTTGAGGAGACTCAAACTTGTGATTATTAGAAAATAAATCCAAGACCTCATCAGTTAAGCTTATTTTCAGGATTTTAATATAGTTGTTGTTAATATATATATATTGTTGAAGTAAATAAATAAATACAAAACTTTGATATTTAATTATGCATTGTGGCAATCATTATTTTTAAAATATAGTTGATATAGTTATTGATATGATTGATAATCATGTTTGATATGGTTGTTGTTAAAAAATTCTTACAAAAGTGAAAAAGAGATGCATGAAACATCTATTGACAAAAAATACTATAATTAAATAGAATGGTTTTTCTAAAGTGAAATACTTGTTAATTTATATGTTTCCTGTTTTTTGTTTTTACTTTTTTTCATCAAATTAATGAACAATTCTTTTGAAATTATTAAGGAAATATGGATTTTTTAAAAATGGAGCGATCTATTTTTTTCTTTTATTAGAAAAATCAACCTTTTTGATTTATCATTCCATTTATTTTTGTAATATAATTAATTAAGCATGAACAACATCCTTTTGTTTTTCAATTAAAAAAAATTCATGATACCCAAAAATAAAACTAAAAATAACATGAAAAATAAGAAAGATGAAGCTTTAGATAAAGAAATGCATTTTTTTACTTAATTTAAGTAATTTTAGTTTTGACATATTTTAATTTTTATATGTTTTTAATAAAAAAAGTATTTCTCCATCAAAATAAAAAAAATTAATAACAAAAAAGAATCTCAACAAGAAAAATATATTTTTCTTTGAAATTTAAATCATACAAGTTTTTACGAATATTTATTATGTATAAAATAGATATTCAACAAAATTATTGAAACTCCTTAAAATATAAATTCTTATCATCATAAAATTAAATAAAAATAGTTTGTGAATTTATTCACACACACGCAAACGCACTTCATTAAAATGAGAAACACTTCACTATAATTAACTAAAAAAAAAAATTGACAAGGGAGATTACGTGCAAAATGCATTGCGAATCCCTTCACGTGGCATTATGGATAGACTGTACATAATTCCATGTTTTTTCTTTTTTCTTTTTGAACTTGATCTTTAGTGGACCAAATTACAAGTCAATTTGTTAGGGATGCTGAAATTAAAAGATGGGTGACCAAACTAAAAATCACATAAGAAATAGGCGGCTTTAGAAAGTCTAGGCACAATGTTTATTATAGTCTCTATACTTTATGAATGGTTGATATTTGGTTCCTTTAGTTTCCAAAATTAAAGGAAAAAAACAATTATGGTCTCAAACTTCATTTTTCTTATTTTTTAGCCTTTAATGTGAGAAAAATGAGAGAAAGTCATCCGAAATTAACACTAGAGATAGAAAATCTCTGTTTACACTGATTATGAACACCAAAAACGTTAAAATTGGTGTCAAATTGCTCATTTTGATGAGGAAAGCTCAAATTAGTAGCTTATTTACCTTGAAATTGCAAAGAAAAATAGATCTAATCTTGGTAAGGTTTTTTGTTTTGATTTGATTTTGAGTTTTAAGATGGTTTTTTGAAGGTTTTTTAGTTCATAAATGAGTTTATCAAATTA
This sequence comes from Populus nigra, assembly GCF_951802175.1. Classification (NCBI taxonomy): domain Eukaryota; kingdom Viridiplantae; phylum Streptophyta; class Magnoliopsida; order Malpighiales; family Salicaceae; genus Populus; species Populus nigra. The sequence continues at coordinate 47,617,693 of NC_084852.1, read as the reverse complement.
CCTATAATGTTTTTTTAGGTGTTTTGGGTAAAAATAATAAGGTAGAAAATTCAAGTTTTAGGTACAGAATACCTTTAGCCTGTCTTCCACCCCAAATGCAAAGAAAAAAAAGATCCAGATACGGGGGTCATAACAAAATGGGCCAAACGGGCCGACTTAGCTTGTCAACCTAACAGTGCTTGGCTTTGTCTCTCAGCCCGCATGCTCCTCAATCTTCTTTTTTTGGCTGAGCCGAATACCAGCAGAGGGATGAAGCATCATTCAATGACACAGGGATGAAGCATGGCAGTGCTTCTGTTGATGATTTCATCTTCTACGGGGACATTTCCGATAGAATATTACAGAATATACCGTGCAATCTCTGGCAATCCGGCACCAGAAACAGTCATCACTCTTGAGCTAGCTTGACCCCATGCGGATAAGGAGATTACCATGAATGCGTAAATACCCTCGGCTAACTGTTAAGAAAAGTTGGAAAGACAAAAGAAACCCCTTCCAGTTATTTAATAATCAATTTGTCTTTTGAAAAAGACGGAATCACCCTCAAAATCAAAATACCTCAAATTTTCTTCAAAGAATAAAATTGTAATTTACCTATCACAATACATTAAGGGTGTGTTTGGAAGTGTAGTAGCGATTATTTTTCAAAGTCTTTTTCATTCCAAAACATATTAAAATAATATTTTTTTTATTTTTTAAAAATTATTTTTATATCAACACATCAAAATAATATAAAAATATATTATTAAAAAAAATTAAAATCTGTTGTTTCACCGTTTCATCGCAAATGTTGTCTTGTCCTATCATTCTTGACGTGGCACATGATGAAGGTTGATGAATGGTTTGTAGATGGTAGTTGTTTCTCTTTCCTTTTTTTAAAGTGAACTCCTGTACTCTTTTTTTTATTATTAATTTTAGTTCTTATATTTTTTATTGTTTATTTTAGTCCTTGGCTCTTTTAGAAATTTTTTTAATGTTTTTAATTTAGTCCTTGAATTACAATTTGTTATATTTTTTTTAATTTGATCCTTATTTTTTTTATTTCTGATTTTTTTTCTTAGCTATTTTGTTAAAATTTTACTGTTTTTAATTTCATCATTCAATCAATGTTTATGTTATTTTATTTTATTCAGTTTAGCTCTCATTCTTTTTATTTCTCTTTCCTTTTTATTGATTTATTTCTTTTCAATTTAATCCTCAAATTTAAATTTTTTTATGCCCTCTAATTTATTTTTTATTTTTATTTTCACCATCATTCTCTTAATTATAATTTTTTTATGTGGTAGAGTTTTTTCTTGGTTCCATCCTTCGACGTTTGATTTGTTGGGAATTGGGTTTCATAATTTTTTTCATTTGTTGTGCTTCTGGTCTAATAACACAAGTCATGAGTTTTAAGAGTTGATACAATTAAGATTTTTTTCATGATTTTATCGTATTGCATTATTTAAAAAAAACCAATTGGTTTTGTTGTTATTTTCAATTTGTTTTCTATTGGTTTATTTCGGTCTCATGGTCTAGGCTACAAGTTTTGTAGGTCTTTTTTGAATAGAGGTTTTTTTTTAAATATATTTTGTTTTGTATTTAATTTCAGAAGAATTATTTTTTATTTTTGCATAGACAAGCTTTATTTTATAAAAAAATATTTATAATATGTCTGGTCTTGCGTGGTATTTTTGTTTCATTTCATTTTATTCACTCAGTTTCATATGTGTTTCTATTTCAATTATTATCTTTTATTGATTTTAATAAACAAACTTAACAAACATAAACGGGTCCCAGTTTCATGGTCTAAGCAACGAGTTTTGCAAGCCTTTTATGAATTGACTATTTTTTTAATGTTTCGTTTTGTATTTAGTTTTTGAAGAATTTTTTATTTATTTTGAAATAATAATTCTTATATGTCTGGCCTTGCATAATATTTTTTTCTTTTATTTTATTCACTCGATTTCATATGTATTTCTATTTCTATTATCGTTTATTGATTTTAATAAACAAATTTAGTAAAAACGAATGAGTAAATGTTTTATTTTGTGAGATTTAATATTTTTATCTATATACATTTCTTATTTTTTTTAGTTTTTTAGTTATTATTAATGATTTTTTTTATTTATATTAATGATCATTAATTTTTTTGATTAAATGGTCAGAAAAGCTTTTCGATTTATTCTTTAAATTTTTTCATGTAAAAAAACATATTAAAATAGCCTATTTATCTATAATTTTTTTTTTTAAAAATGATCCGCACGAAGCTATATATATATATATATATATATATATATATGCTTTCACTAGACATGCTGGATGAAACCATGTGGACATGCGACACGACTTATTGCGTGGACAGGGATTCTATCTCTAAAGTTTTATAAACTTAAATTAAAAAGAAAATACCTAAAATTCACAAATTCTAAGGTTACGATAGGAGAAAATTATAAAGGAAACTTTAATATATTTTGATTTTTTTTCATAAATTCTCGTCAACAAAATAGCAAACAAAACTATTTAAATAAAAGAAAAAAAAGTCTAATTTATAAAATTCTAATTAAATTAAAATTAAAAAAAATCCAAAATAACAAAATATATATAGATAATCCCAAAATCAGCAGTACATGGACTTAAGGGAAAGGCTCCTGGCAAGCAACAATTGCAGATGGCAGATTAATTACCTGATAATTACAACTATTATCTATAAATCTTGATAATAATTGTTAAATTACCTGCCAAATCCGACAATCCATCTATAAATGGACTCATTGAGAGGTAAAACATTAATTTTCATAATAAAAATCTTAAGCAAATACTACTGCGGTTGATATGATGAGATGAACTTTCTCAATAAAGATTTTCGACACAGAATGAAAGCAGGCAACTGAAACACAGGTTCGCACAAAACAACACAAGTTCTGATATTTTCTGAAAAGATCAAGACTCGGGCAAAGCAGGAAGTTTGACTGAGCGATTCTTGATTTGGTAGCACTTACTGAGAGATTTTGAAGGTTAAACCAGATCCATCCAACTTTTCTCCCACGATCTTCCAGAAACGTTCAGCCATGGATGGACTAAGATGATTGCCCCAATCTCCCGTCTCTCCTTTCCTGAAGAAGGCAATATTTCGCATTCCAGAAGGGCGGACACCATTTTTGTTCACTTCCAAATCCTTGAGATTGTCAAAACTACACAGTCTTGAAATTTCTTCAATAACCCCTTCTTTCTCTTCTTCCTCGGTGAAGGGAAAGCCCAAGAACTCTGCTAACCTCTTCAAGTTCAAGATAATATCCTCTTTCAGATCCTCATATTTCAAAAACAACACCTTGTCTGGTCTTTCCAAGCTCGCTTTCCAATAGCCCAACACATTATTCCAAAAGGGTCCGTAACTCTGGACACCACGACAAATATTCTCGAAACCTTCATCAATTAATGATGATGATGATGATGATGATAAAGGGTTTGCGATGCCTGATACTCTGTTTCGAACAAAAATAAAATCAGAGACAACCTGATCCAAAGGATTCCTACACACGTACACAATTTTACAGTTGGAGTCTCTAATGGACTGTGGCAGAGATGTGTAATGTGTGTGACAAGAAAGAATTCTTGGAGGAGGAAAATCAAGATCTGGGTTCTGGCTTTTCAAGTAAAGACCCACCTCAAGGAAAGGTACTAGTTCATGTGGTGAGGCAGTGATTAAGGGACTCTCTTTGGGGCTGTAGCGATCACGGCTTACCACCGAGAAGGTGAGGGCCTTCAACCAAGTAGTGCCTGATTTTGGCATGCTCGCTAGTATTATGTCGGAGTCTTGCGCCCTGAAGTTTTGTTGAAAGGAAACTGCACCTCTAATGGAGTTGGCTGGATACCAGGTCTCATTGAAAAGAAGGAGGGGAGTACCATCCCAGTTTTTCTCACTTGGAAGGGTGAGTAGAAATTCTTGGAGATTATCTTCTTTGACTGTCTCCATGAAAATGATAAATGTAATTGTGTGAGAGACAGTGAGGAATGGTGCAAGTGGGGAACTCGATGGATCAATGGCACGTTCAAGCTTTCAGAACAAAGCAAATTATAATATACTCGACAAGCACTTGCCTGTGTCGGCAGGATTGTGTCAATCACCATTTTTATATAGGAGAATACATTTACGTGGTCAATGATCTTTTCCAGTATCGGCAAGAAAGCTCTCCACGCATTCAATGGAGGCAAATCCATTTACATGCATGCATAATCATCTTACAACACCATAATTGCACGGTAAGTTTCACAAAACTTTGCATCGACTTAATTTGGTGGCTCTTATTCTTCTATTTTAGTCAAAATATGAAGAAAATCCAAGTAAGTATCTTGTGTTTTGGTGTATTTGCGTTTCAGATTTTCTTGTTTGTTTTTTTAGCTAACTTGCCTATATAAGTCCTCAAACTTTTCAATTCTTTGTAGTTTCATCCTAATCCCTTAAATCGAAGCTTCCCCTTCTCTCTCTTTTTCCCACTTAGGCACGTAACTTTTAAGAAAAAGAACAATTTTTTGACATGCAAGGGCCTGATTGAAAAAGCTTTTAAAGCTCATCGGGTCCTCAAAATTAATATTTTTTCAGATAAATCCAAAAAATAGACTTTTTTTCATCCTTGTGTTAAACAAGCCTTTTCAAACTTTTAAAATTAATATTTAGAGACAGTATGGTTATTAGCTGGCATTGACAGAGGGGGCACGGACCGCGTAAGCTGTGGACATAAGTTTAGAGTATAATATTCTAACAAGTAAGGGCTGATTAATTTTTTAGGATATAAAATTAATTTAGTGGGTGAAGTCCATGTCAAGTTTTTTATTATTATTATTATTTTAGAGCTACCTTACCTATATTTTAATTAATTTTATAAATTTTAAAGTTAATAATTAAAAAAAACTCAAAATCATAATTATTAGAAAGTAAATTCAAGACTTGACCAACTAAGTTACCCTTTAGAATGCTCATCTTTAATTTACCATAATATATTTTTACTCAAAAACTTGTTTATTTTATGCTTTAAAATATATATTTTTTCAACTTGTAAATTTAAAAATAAATTATAATTTAAATCTTTAAATTTACTATTCACACCTTGACTTTCTGTTTTTTAGTGTGAATCAATTTGTCAATAATTCAAGTTAAACAAAAAGATAATCCACCCACTATATTAGGTTTAACAACTACTCCAAACGGTTTCTTGCTGAATATTTTTTTAACGTTAAAAGAATTATTAATTTGACTCGGCAGACGTACCAGAAAACTAATCATAATCTATATATATTTTAAAAAGAATTAAGTTGTGCAATTTGGAACAGTGTCATCGAGCTATACTATTTCACCAAAAAGTCTTGAAACTGCACTTGTTTTTTCAAGACTTTATTCTTGAAATGTATTTTATTTTTATTTTAATAAAAAAAACCCTCCGAACCTTGTCATAAACATTGTTGCCACCTTCGTTATTTTGTCTTTTCCTAACATATTTTATTTTGAATTGTAGTTATAGTTGTTTTTTAAAGAGTTTTTAAATTAGAAATGTATTAAAATAATATATTTTTTATTTTTTAAAAATTATTTTTGACATCAGTACATCAAAATAATATGAAAATACTAAAAAAAATATTAATTTGAAACCAAGAAAAAAATAAAAAAAATTTAAATTTTTTCAAAAACATTTTGCAACGTAAAAACATATACGTTTTTATTAAAAGAATACCTTAAAACAACCTTCAAAATTATTTGAATACATTCATTAAACTCTATTATTTATTATTTATTTGTGTTAAAAGATAAAGATAAAATATAAATCAATAATGATTATTAATTAAAATATAAATGATTTTTATTTTATATATTGATACCTTTAATTATTCATAATAAATTAAGAAAAAAATAAAATGTTGTGATTGATTACCAGCATTAAATTAGGACTCTTAACAAGTTTACTAGAAGCTCTTGTTAGTTGAACCTTTATTATTAGGAAAGAGCATGAATAAATCCAATTTTTTTTAATTAAAGATTTATTTTCATGTAAATTTATTTTTTCAAATCTCTATAATGTTTAAAAAGTTTCAGAGAAAATCATCATTATACTAATATCATTAAAAATTTTATTTTAGAAAAGTATTTATAAATATAAAAAATCATATTTTCTATTTTTACTATCATGATTTTATCTGAATACAATCAAGACTTACAGTAATATATATATATATATATATATATATATATATATATATATATATATATATATATAATAGATTGCGTTATAAATTATTTTTGCATTGGACATTCTAAAAGTTATAAATTATAATGCCTTATTTTTTAAAAAAAATTACAAAAAACAAAAATTAATTAATTGATAATTTTTAAAAGATTAGCATAAAAATTATTGCATGATATTAATTTGTATTTCAAAAGTAAACTTATTATATATATTTTTCTCAAAAAGCTAACATGTGAACGAGACACGAAGATGAGAAATCCTTACTTTAGTATGAAATTATTTTATCTTTTTATTCAGAAAATTAGTATCCTTTAATTAATATTTAATTTGTTGATTCACTTGATATTCAATAACAATCCAAAACTGCATACCAAAATTACCTAATGCATATGTTTTAGAAACCAAATTTAAATCTCATAAATAACTATGTGGAAACCATACCTCAACATCCTTTTCTTCTTCTTTTTTTTTTTTAGAAAAACCTCACACGAATTATTTTCTGAATTTATTTTTTAAAAATAACTATTTTAAATATCACAAATCTCAAAATCACTAAAAATTTATTTGGTCCTTAACTTTAAATCTCGAAGAATTAATTAAAGTACGTGTAAGCTGGTCTGTACACCCATAATTAAAAAAAAAACTTGAAATTAACATTATTAACCAAAACAGTGAAGGCTTAATTAAGCAAAGATTCTAAGATTTCTTGGGATGGAGATTCTTTCCAGGAAAACAACAAGGGCGGGTTCGCTTAACAAGTTTCATGAAATCCACACTCACAAGAACACAAGGGAATTAAGGACATTCAAGCACCCCATAGCTAGGCACTTTCCTGAGATGTTTTGAAGGATAAACCAGACCCAGCCAACTTTTCTTCTACTATATTGAAGAATTTTTCAGCCATGGAAGGACTTAGATAATTTGCCCAATCGCCCACCTCTCCTTTCCTGAAGAAGGCACTGTTTGGAGCCCCAGATACTGGACGAACACCATTTTTGTTCACTTCCAAATTCCTGAGATTGTCGAAGCTGCACAGCCTTGATATTTCTTCAATAACCCCTTCCTTTTCTTCTTTGTCGGTGAAGGGAAGCCCCAAGAACTCAGCCAGTTTCTTCAAGTTAAAGACTATATCCTCTTTCAGCTCCTCATACTTCAAGAACAACACCTTGTCTGGTCTTTCTAAGCTCGCTTTCCAATACCCCAACACGTTATCCCAAAAGGGGCCTTGACTCTGGACACCACGGCAAATGTTCTCGTAGCATTCATCCAGTGACAATAAAGAAGTGCCATCATCTAATTTGAACTTGTGTGCAAACTGAAAAAAAGAGACAATTTGGTCCAAAGGATTCCTACATATGTACACAACTTTGCACTTGGAATCTCGAATGGACTCTGGCAAGTTTGCGTAATGGGAGTGACAACCGAAAATCCTCGGAGGAGGAAGTTGTTCGAGATCTGGGGGCTGGTCTTTCGAGTAAAGGTCAGTCTCGAAGAAACGTACTAATTCATGAGGTGAGGTCGAGAGTAGAGGACTTTCTCTGGGGCCATAGATGTGGCGTTTTGCAACCGAGAAAGCTAGGGCTTTCAGCCAAGTAGTGCCTGATTTTGGCATGCTAGCCACAATTATATCGGTGTCTTGAGCAATAAAGCGGCGTTGAAAGGAATCCACACCTCTCAAGTTAAAACCTGGAATCCAAGCCCCTTGGTATAGATAGAGAGAATTTGTGCCATCAATGTTTTTCTCGCTGGGAAGGGCGAGGAGCAGTTCTTGGAGATTTTCTTCTGTGATTGGAGGCATTTTGGATGTCTCCTCCATGAGATGGCAATGGGAGAATTGGTCAGTGTAGGCGCAAAATATATAAGAGGAGAAACTAACTCAAGAGACCAAGGGAAGTAATTAATCACCTCTCATTTATTTATTTACAGGAAAAGAGACTATTTTTATGACTATATAGGGGGAATTAATGGAGGAGAACGAAATCGAGCAAGAAAATAAATAAATAAATAAATACTTCAAATGATTTGGCAAAATATCACAATCCATGACGTTCGTGATGATCTAGACGACTGTCCCATGAAAACAAACCCATTTTTATAAAATCAATCCGAGGAGAATATGGCGAAAAAACCAAGTCACAGTGATTGATGCATGGGCTCTGCAGTGACATCCATTTTTTCATTAAATACCCAAGTGAACACAGCTAGCGGTTACCCTTCAACATCAACTCTTGAAAGTTGAAAGCGAAAACTATACATTCGATTTATTTACTTGTAATAATACATGCTACATTATTGATTATTGATGTGCACTGCGCTCGGGTTGAATATTTTTTTAATATAAGAAAATATATAAACATTGTTAATGTATTTTTTTTAATAAATATAAATTTAAAATACGACACATATTAAATGATATTTTTTAAAAATATTGATATGAAGATATATTAAATAATACTTTTTAAAAAATATTAAAAATCTGACATATTAATTAAGTTTTTAAATTTGTGACTCGTTTTATAAGACCATGATAGCTCTATAAAAAGTAAATCAAGATAAATTATACAAATAAATTTTAATCAGTTCAATGTTAAAGGATGGAATTGAAAAAAAAACTATTAAATTAAGAAAATGATAAAAAAAAAACTACCTAAATAAGCCCGTGTTAACTTGTCAAACCTATAACTTGGGTAATGATATCGAGATAACTCCACAAAGAGCAAATAAAAAAAATATAAAATTCAATTTTCAATCAACTTAATGTTGAGGGATAATATAGAGAAAAGATCAATTAAAAAAAGGGAGTAAAAAAACCTAAATCAATTTAGGTTAACATGTTAAACCCGCGATTTAGATCATAAAACTATGATAACTTCATAAAAAGTAAGTAAAAAAAATTATGAAGCTCCATTTCCTACAAATCCATTGTTGGATATTAAAATCAAGGAAAAAAAAAGACTAAATCCACAAGATCCAGATAACTTCATTGAAAAAAATTATGAAGTCCAATTCTAAAATAACTAAATATTGAAAGATAAAATTAAAAGAAAAACTAAATAAATAAAAAGAAGATTGAGTTGTTGGAGGGTGAGATTGAAAAAAAAAATTTAATTAAAAAGGATAAAAAAATTGAAATGAGTTAACTCGGGTTAACTTGTCAAACTCGATACTTGGGTCATGAGATCGGAATAACTTCATAGAAAGTAAAAAAAACTATACATTCCAATTAAAAAAATTAAATAAAAAAGACAAAAAAATTAAACAAAGTCAACTCAGGGTAACTTTCTTATCTCATAACCCAAATCATTAGATTAAGATAACCACATATAAAGCAAATTAAAATCGAAGAAGAAAAAACAATTAGAAAAAGGTGGCAAGAATAATAACACGAGTGTTAGTTAACTTTTTAAACCCGCAACTTGAGTTATGAATGTAACAGCCCCAAATATAATCATAAATTATAATACATATATTCGTAGTTACCAATTTTATATATAACTGAAATTTTAGCAGAGTTTTCTTTGTATTTTTTTTATACCAAGTTATCGACTTAATATTTATTAACCTGTAAACATCAATCACGACATTTATCCCATCATTTGAACCTTTAAAACTCAATTATAATATCAAATTTTCATTTTCATATTCTATATAGATCGATTGTTTAAAGCTAACTAATTAATGGCATGCATCAATTTCTTTCAAAGTAATTATGTTTAAAATATGTAAACAATCGAATAATAGCAACATCTTAAATTACATCATACATAAATAATTAAGTTAAATATTATAATTCTTAAACATAAAAGTGTATTACAACAAAATATTGGTTCAAGAATATGATGTACCTAAAAACATAATCATATTAAGCATGATTAAAATTGTACATTACGATAAACAAATAAATAAGGACTAACATTCACGTGCATTAATGTATTTTCGTATAATTAAATGAAATATCTTATCTTTAGTAATTCAATGATTTCATCCATTCTTAATATGATTTCTGAATATAAATAAATTTACAAAAATACCAAAAATGTCTATAACAAGCTAACATATTTAACTTCAATTTAAATCAATTAAATTCTATAATTATCCATTAGACTATTTCTCTTAACTTGCCTACTCATCATAACACTATTTCTCTTAACCAAGAAATAATCATCTTCATGCATCAATTTATCAGGGCATTATTTTCATTAACTAGAAAATAATCTTTTGGACTCACTCATTCAACAAGGTATTATTTTTATTAACTAGGAAATAATCTTTTGACTTGATTATTCAACAAGCTATTATTTCCATTAACTAGGAAATGAAATTTCGAACTTACTCGTTCAAAAAGACATTAAACTCCTTTTTTATTTCATAACTCCATGCTAAAATTACAATCTAAGAAAATTCCTTCTATAATCACTTGAAATAAGTTATTAAGTTACTTTAAGGTGTTGAACACTTACTTAGTGTCTGTGCTCACTAAAAGGTTTCTTATTGCTAATTAGGTCTTGTGGTCTCCTTTGTACTAACACAATTTACCATATTATTACTCATTCATTTGAACCGGTATAATTCTAATACTAATTATATATTGCTTGATTAAATATAACATCCTTAAATAAGTTTGATTAAACTTTTAAATCAAGAAGGATAAAATCCTTTTTTAATTTTTTTTATCGATGTAAGTCTCCAAACTCTCCAACAATTCACTCGATTCGTCTAAAACCACTTTCATATATTAACGAAGTTCAAATTGAAACCTTTATCCCTTTTCTTTATTTTTTGTGTGTCATGGCTGAACTTCAATAAGGGAAGGTGAGAAATTCTCTCCCTTCTTACAAAAATCATTATTCAATTAACCTATCAACATTAATTATTTACAATTTGGTAAGATTTCTAAATAATTTTATCGAAACTCAATTGTCCTAATTTTCTTCTTCTTAGCCGAAATGTACCTAAAAGAAGAAAATGAGGATTTTTCTTCTCTCTTTGAAAAAATCCTTACTCATTTCATCTATAAACCTATATTTTCCCATAATTTCCAAATAATTACATTAAAATCTTACATCTCCCAAATCTTCCTTTCTGGTTGAAACCTCTAATAAAAGGGGGGAAATATATTTTGTTTCTTCTATTTAAAATTAAACACTTACTTAATAATAACTTATGTTTTCTATCATGATTCAATCATTATTTGCATTATTCCCACAATTAATGTCATATACCCACAATTTCACATAACCACATGAATTCAATTCCTTCATCAAAATATAAAATTAGAGAAATTAATTATTTGGAGCATGTTCTTTACCTTACTTTGATAAGGATTCAAGGGAAGAATGCAAGAAAAATCAAGTTTTTTTCTTCTCCTTCTTCAAACCCTAGCTTAAATTTCTTCTTCCAAAACACTTACAACACTAGTAGAAAAAAAAACAAAAATCCTCCCCTCTTTGTTTCAAACCACCAGCTAAGAGAGAAAAATGAGGTGTTTATAGTCCAATATTTCTTGTACATACACATTGATCCTCATTACTTCTTATTTCTATTTTTTCCCCATAATTCTTCTTTTTATTTAATTTACACCATAACACCTCTTTTTTATTCCATTGTATTCGTTAACAATACTTGAAATCCTTTATTTAATCTATTTAAGTATTTTATTTATTTTATTCGAATTATAATTTATTGGGTTTTTATAATGAGATTGAGATAAATTCATAGAAAAAAAATAAAATAAATTATGAAGACTCACTCCAAACATATCTAATTTTAAAGGTTGAAATCAAGAAAAAAAACTAAATCCATGAGATTAGTATATAACTCAATATAAAGAAAATAAAAAAAAATTATGAAGCATAAATCTTAAAACAACCTAATATAGAAATATGAAATTGAATAAAAAAACTAAATAAAAAAAGATTGGGTTGTTGAATGGTGAAATTGAAAGAAAAAACTAAACAAAAAAGATTAAAAAAACAAAACACTATTCTAATGAATAGTATTTTTTGGGTGTGACTGCAATAATTTAGCTTTAACAAGTTAATGTTTTGTTAAAGTGACATTGTTCAAACTAAAAAATTAAATAGAAAACCAAGATGAGCGATAAAAAGATGTGTACATAACTAATTTCAAGTTCGAGCTAAGAATATTCACCCTTTATATGTATATAGTTATAAGATACAATCTAGGGTTTAACTTGACTTAAAGTTTAGATTATTGAGTTCTTGGGTCAACTTGAGTATCTCTAAGTCATTTTTTTTTTGTAAAAAACAATGTCATTTAAATTTTAAGAAATTGGTTCGGGTTGATAGAATTGAATCTCACTCGAATTTGACTCAAAAATTAAATAGAAAACCAAGATGAGCGACAAAAAGATGCACACATAACTAATTTCAAGTTCGAGCTAAGAATATCCACCCTTTATATGTATATAGTTGTAAGATATAATCCAGGGTTTAACTTGACTTAAAGTTTAGATTACTGAGTTCTTGGGTCAACTCGTGTATCTCTAGATCAATTTTTTTATAAAAATTAATATCATTTCAGTTTAAAAAAATTGATTCGAGTTGATAGAATTGAATCTCACTCAAATTTAGCTGGAATAACCGGATTGAGGTTAACCCGTTATGTCATCTAGGCTTAGCTAAGTCAATTTTCAGAAGATTTAAAGTGAAGTTCAATCCATATTAGTTCCGGGTTAGAGTATCGACACATCAAGTTAAATCATATTTAATAACTATTTCACTGTACCATCCAAAATAATCTCATGTTATTTCATCCTTGACAAGCCATTTACCACTGCATTTTCATTCAATAACATTCTAACAAGATTAAAAAGAAAGTTCAAGTTTTTAGCAATAATTCCAGCTATCACCAAATCTTAATCTTTTTTCTTCTCATACACCGTCGAGTCGATAATTACAAAATAAAAAGATTTTACCTCCTCCCTCTCCACACAAAACCCTTTTACAAAATCTTCAAATGAGTTTTATAAGGATTGAACACTCTATGAATAACTTGGTTCTCAAATTTTTGCTCCGCCGCCGTGATGTTGGAGAACTCAGCCATAAACGGCGGAGGAAAGAGGTACGTGAGTTGGAGATTGTATGCCTATCATTTCCTTTTTGTTAAGAATATTCAAGTGGCTCCAAAATGTCTTAGTGGGCTAACTTATGAAACCAGTTACTGTAGTATCAACATGAATTTGAATCCATGACTACACGTTAAGGTATTAAACTTCGCTTATTTTTAATAATGTTTTTTTAACAAAAAAAAATCAACATGAATTTTGACAGTAATAGATTCAATTATTTAATAAATGCAATTGTATGTAGAATCCAATTAAAAAAATAAAAAACTATTTAATTAATTAAATAATTTTTTCTATTAATTATAGACAAAACAAAAAATAATAGCTACCATAATATTAAACACTTCATCAGAGTGTTTAGCACAACTTCTTTTAAGTGTTTTTGGCTTGAAAAAGCTTTAAATTAATGGTTTTTTTATATGCTATGTTAAAATAAAAAATGAAAAAATTTATTTTAATATATTTTCAAATAAAAACTATTTTAAAAAACAATCCATACTATAATACTAAATATTATTGTACGTCACTCCATTTTTTTTTTAACGAGCTCCAATTACTAGTGTTGTATTTTCTATGAACAAAGTATGCGAATAATATTAATTTATTTTTATTTTATTGAATATCAATGGAATTATTGAACTTTTAGGAAATCATGAGAGTAATATTGAAAACTTAAAACTAAGAGGGGTGAAAGTGAAACATTATAAAAACTCTAAGGTCAAAGATATAGTTATTCCCTACTCTATACAACATCGGACAAAGCAAAGTGAGATCATGTCTCTTCACACACAAACCCGTCTTACTATTACTCTCAGTTTCTCTCTCTGCCTCTCTCTCTCTACAAGCCCTAAGTAAGCATTCAACAAATTGTTGAGAGGTAAATAATCTAACCCTTCTCTTCTTTTGTTGTAATTTATTGATTAATTTCAAAATGTGGGTCCAAATAACTTCAGAGATCTTCAATTTCTGCTTATTTTAACAACATGCAGACCTTAATTTCCTCTTTCTTGTTGCAGGAAGAGAGAATCAAGCATGCAGTGAATTGGGTTTTTTTTTTGGTTTTTAGGTCACCGTGGCTTCTTGATGTTTGTTGGTATTTTGGGAGCTGTCTTTGTTTGTGTTAAATGGTAATGGAAGGAGGTGGATCAGGTAATAATTCAACACCTATAATTGATAAGACAAGAGTTTTGGATGTGGAACCACTGCGTACTTTAGTACCGGTGTTTCCTTCTAGTTCCAAAGCACCACCATTTGGGCCTTACTCATCTGGGTTTGCACCATTTTATCCTTTTAGTGCACCACAGGGTTCACAAGCAACACCTGACCTTAACCAACAGACACACACCACTCCTGCAGCTCCCCTTCGCTCGTTTAGAGCTACAGAGTCCAACGGGGATGCTTTTGATGGAGAATATGAGTCCTATGACGGTAGCACGGGCTCAGCTAAGCGGAAACCCAAGTCTTCTTCGCAGAAAAGAGCGAGGAAGATTCAAGATTTGGATTTTACCTTGTCTGTTGATGAGAATAATTTTGTTGTAGGAGTTAGTTTGTCTGAAAGGGATGATGGTAACAGGGAAGTAGTTCATAGTATACAAATGAGGTTCGATGCACTTAGGAGAAGGCTTAGTCAATTAGAAGATGCTAAGGAATCGCCTGCTGGGATTATTAGGCGGGCGGATCTGAAAGCAGGGAATATTTTGATGACTAAACAGGTGCGAACAAATATGAGGAAGAGAATTGGAACAGTTCCTGGAGTTGAGATTGGCGATATTTTCTTTTTCCGAATGGAAATGTGCTTACTGGGATTGCATGCTCCATCCATGGCTGGGATTGACTACATGTCAGTGAGGAATGATTTAGAGGAAGAACCGCTGGCTGTAAGTATCGTTTCGTCTGGTTATTATGATGATGATGCAGAGGATAAGGATGTTTTAATATACAGTGGGCAGGGAGGGGCTGCCAACAAGGATAAAGGAGCAACTGATCAGAAGCTTGAGAGGGGTAACCTTGCATTAGAGAGGAGTTTGCGCCGGGGCAATGAAGTGAGAGTCATTCGGGGTATGAAAGACTCTGTCAATCAAACGTCAAAGGTCTATGTATATGATGGCCTGTTTAGGATCCAGGAGTCGTGGGTGGAGAAGGCAAAATCTGGTTGCAATATTTTCAAGTATAAGTTGGTTAGAATTCCTGGGCAGCCAGATGCTTTTGGTGTTTGGAAATCAATTGAGAAGTGGAGGGAAGGGCTTTCCTCAAGGGCTGGACTAATTCTTCCAGATCTCACTTCAGGGGCTGAAAGCATGCCTGTTGCACTCGTAAACGATGTTGATGAAGAGAAGGGGCCTGCTTACTTCACATATGTCTCCACTGTCAAGTATTCTAAATCATTTAAATTAACACAGCCTGCTTATGGTTGCAACTGTCGAAATGCATGCCAACCAGGCAATTTGAACTGCTCCTGCATAAGAAAAAATGAAGGTAACTTCCCGTACACTGCCAATGGAGTTTTAGTCTGCCGGGCTCCAATGATACATGAATGTGGTCCCACATGTCCATGCTTCCCTAATTGCAAAAATCGGGCATCTCAGACTGGCTTAAAAGCTCGTTTGGAAGTGTTCAAAACAAAGGACAGAGGTTGGGGCCTGCGGTCATGGGATTCTTTTCGTGCGGGTACTTTTATTTGTGAATATGCTGGTGAAGTGATAGAAAAGGTTAGCCAGGTAGGAGAAGGTGAAGGTGATGGTTATGTGTTTGATACCACCCACGTGTATGAATCTTTCAAGTGGAACTATGAACCTGGGTTAGTAGAGGAGGACGGTTCTATTGAAGCTATCGAGGAACCCAATGTCCCATCTCCCTTGGTCATAAGCTCAAAGAATGTTGGAAATGTAGCTCGATTCATGAATCACAGTTGTTATCCAAATGTTTTCTGGCAGCCAATTATGTACGAAAACAACAATGAATCTTTTATCCACATTGCCTTTTTTGCAATGAGACACATCCCCCCTATGACAGAGTTGACTTTCGATTATGGGAAATCTTGCTCGGGTGAGGCTGCAGCTGATGGTGGGAGCACATCACGTGGAAGAAGGAAATGTTTATGTGGAGCTCCAATCTGCCGGGGCTACTTTGGTTGATGGTTAACTTGTGCATGTTTGTGGGTTTTGGTGGCTGCAAGCATGGTCAGGGCTGAAAAGGTTTGAAGTCTTTCCTGTGTTTATTTTTATTTGTAGCTAGTAGTTTCTGATGCTCATAATTGTGCATGGTTTACTCACTTCCATCATGCCAATTACGTGATGTTGGTGTGCTTTTTTGGGTCCAACTCACTTGTGAATTGTAAAGGTATTATATGCACGCAAAAATTAGAAGCTTGTTTGTGAGCATATCACACAGATAATTTGAGGGAAAATAAAAAATAGCGTGTTTAAAAGATGTTAATCTACTAAATCTTTGAACTTTTTCAAATGCATAATATAGTGATGTTCAATAAATAAAAAAGTTTTAATTTAATAAGTTTTCTATGCAAGGCAGCTTAATATCTTGAATACTAGCTTTTGTATAGTCAAAAGTTATATTTATTGGAAGCAACGCACTGATCACTGTCAAGGTGATCCTATCCAGAAACATGTTCTTAAGTGGGACAGTTAACATAATAAAACATGTAGCAGATCATGAATAATTCTGTTACAATGTTGTAGAAGCCAATTTTATTCTTGCTGTTTGATGACCGATTGCATCGTCTCTGATTGTCTTAGTTCTCTTTTTAATTCCAGTAGTTAGATTCTTAATCTATTGAAAAATACTAACTGTTGTTTGTGGCTGAAACTCTTGCTAAATGAGGATCCATGATAATCAAATCTTGATAGGCGAATGGCTTTTTCCTTATTCATTATTTTCGAGGAGTCATTGGTGTGGAACCTTTGTATGTAAGATTTTATTTTCTTGCTTGTGATTCTATGCTATCCCCTGATTGCTTTGTTCAAGTATCTTCAGTTGAACATTGATCAGTGAGACCCTGTTAAAAGTGTCCAGTAAATTAAATCTTCTTTTTATTGCTTTCCCATAAAACCATGCTCACCAAGTGTTTCAATTTCAGCCATACCTTTTCCTCGGTTTCATTAATAACCAAACCCCTAATGCCCTATCCCTCCAAATTCCTAATACCATCCCAAACTAAAGATACTTAGGGTGTCTGTTATTAGCATATCAATAAGCTGTTTCCTTCAAATTCACACTACATATGACTTACTCCATGCTAGTGTAGTAAATATTTGCCCTACCTTACATTCGCATTGCTTTAGTGGCTGGAATTAGATTAGGTATTGACCCAAAAGAAGAAAACCGGACTTGCTTAAGAATTTTCTCCACTTAACGTGTAACTAATAGAAAGCAAGAAGTTTTAATTCGGAACTTAATTGTATTTGCAGCTATTGTATGCAAGGAGTTCCCAACCATCTTGAATATCAGAAATTATTCTTCTTGCCTATGCTGCTGGAGTTGCCAATTTATATGATCTCGCCAAACTTGTTTGGCTGGTTATGTTTAGACATGCATAGTGCAAGCACCTG
Organism: Populus nigra; assembly: GCF_951802175.1. Classification (NCBI taxonomy): domain Eukaryota; kingdom Viridiplantae; phylum Streptophyta; class Magnoliopsida; order Malpighiales; family Salicaceae; genus Populus; species Populus nigra. Next base: position 47,599,823 of record NC_084852.1, on the reverse strand, counting down.
TAATAGAAACTGATTTGAACTTGGATATTGTGTGTTTCCATTTTGAATGATATCTTGGATTTCTTTATTCTTTTTTGGCTGGTTGTATTTATACAGGCCTGGTGCAAGCACATATTTTTGTTAATGTGAGCCTTGGAAGTAACTTTTTCCATCCTTTCTCTTATCCTGTAATGGAAAGTGATTGTAGCTATGATTTTGTTCAGAATTGCTCTGATGCTGTTTTCTTCACCTTTTTCTAAATCTCCATTGCATCATTGAGACATCTCGTCTTACTTCATTTCTTGTAATGCAGTCCCAGGGGATGCTAAAACTATGCCTTTTGAAGTGTGCTTTTGCGCAGCATTACGGTCAAATAGGGATCCCTTTTCAGTTTCCCTGTCATCATATGGAGCTAGGTAGGACAGACTGCTAAAGACCCTTTTTCATGGCGCACGACTTTTGAAGGAGGTCTTTGGGGCTTTCAAATTTTGTGCAGACCACATAATTAGTGAAGTTTGTTAGCCCTTGTAATATAATAAGCTTTTGATGAAGCTTCTGTAGCAGTATGTTTATACTTGCGCCTATAACTGTAATATTTTGCACCTTACCAATGCTGTAGGAACGCCAGACTGTTGGTTAACAGAAGATCCGATGTTTCTGTAGCTGTGAATAATCTGATCTTAATCTAGTAAGGTTTTCCTTTCTTCTTTTTCAATGTTAGCAATGGTTTTTTCATGACCCATGCGCTCTGCCATGCAAGAATATTGTTTGAGGTATGCTAGTTAAAAATCTCTGTAAAACATCCGTTCTCGTATAAATTTGATCCTACAACAATGAATTTCTAGGATGTGCTAGGATTGAAGTGTGTGCTAAACTAATGATATTTTAAAATATGTTGAAGAATAAAGTTTTTTTTTTTTTTTTTCAGTGGTTGGAATAGTGGTTAATCATTTAGTTTTAATAATTTAATCTATTTTTCCGGTCAAGGTATATATAGTTGACTTGAAAAGTATAGATGAGTATAGTTGACTTGAAAAGTATAAATGGGTGGCCGGTAGTTGATGGGTAGTTGATACGTAGTAAATCGGGGTGAATTGATACTTGTAATTAATGGATATGAGAATTTTAAAAATATGTATGTTAAAAATATTAAAAATAAAAAGATTATAAACCTTAAACTTGGTGGATTTATGAGGTATTTATAATTAATAAATCTTGTCTTTTTTTTATAGAAAAAAAGCTCGAGTTATTTTACTTTTATAAATTAATATGATATTTTGAGTTGTATTTCATTTAAAATAAAATATATTGAATTAGTATAAATTATTAAGAAATTCATGTAAAGATCCTGAAAAAAAAATTCTTGTGAGTTCTTGAAAAAATCTCAAGTTAATGTTAGATTTAGATGAGTTTTCTTAACTTGTTTGGAATGAAAAATAGAATTAGTAGCTCTACTTGGGTCCTGTTTGTTTGCTGGAAAGTAGTTTTTTTTTTAATAGTGAATTTCGGGAAAATGAATTATTTTTTTATGTTTGGTAGTATAATGAAAAATAGGTTGAAAAATATTTTCCAGTGTTTGGTTATGAACTGAAAAATAACTTATTAATGCTTTATTTTTCTCAAGTTTATTAAAATAATGAGGAACAAATCTTACAAATTAAAAAGTTGAATGAGAATGAAATTGAAAAAAAATTATAATTTCATAAATTATCTCAAATAAAATAAATAATAATTAAAACAATAGAGATCAAATCTAAAAAAAATAAAAGATGAAGAAATTAAAATAATAATAATTAACATTTCATAAATTATTTCAAATAAAATAAATAACAATAAAAAAAATATGGATCCAATTTGATAGATAAAAAATTTCAATAAAAAAATAATAAGGGAAAAACAAATAATAATTAGAAAAATGAGGACCAAAGTTAGTATAAAAATTAAATTTTAAGAAATGAAATTGAAAAATAAATATTCAAAATAAAATATATATAGCTATCAAAAGTTGGAGAACCAAATTTGATATAATCAGCAAATAATATGACATTTCTAATTTTTTCACAACTTCTAGAAAGTGTTTCAGGAAAACACTTTCTTAGAAACAAAGTTAAATTTTTCTTTGATTAGAAAGTGTTTTTCGTTGATTAATTTTTTTAATGACAAACAAACACATGAAAATTTATAAAATTATTTTTTAAAAATAACTTTTCAAAAAACAAACATAAACTTGAATTCAAGTATATTGGACCGGAGATGTGTTCAAGCCCATGGGGATACATGCAGGTGTGGTGTTGGGCAGCATGAGGAGTTGCTTTGTTTTTTTTTTTCAATCTATGTCTCAGTAGAGTTTTTAGTGTAAAGCTGCAAGCAATATACTTTTAAAATTATGATAAAGTTAAAACGTTGTTGCTACTAAACTGATTGTCCTTTTACAAGAGTGTTTATATATATATATATATATATATATATATATATATATATATATATATTTGCTTGTAAAAGCAGGGATAGCTTTAAGTTGTTGCTATAGACATTGAAGTCGTCATCGATAAATTTCGTCACCATTGGAACGGATGGATCAACTTAACTCAGTGGTGAAAGCAACTTGTCCTTCCATCCACTGTTTGTCTAAGTGATGATGACAAGCAATTATGGTGAAGAGGTTTCTTTATTGCTTTCTGTTGCTGGTGGAACAAATCACCAACTCCATGATGTGTCTCTCCTTACCAATATCACTTGATTTATCATTAAAAAAACCAAAATATTCAATTGAATTACTCCACATGGCGACAGGAGAACTTATGTTTTCCCAAGTACAAAAGCAACATTAAAGAGCTTGTATACAAGAACAGTAATATTCTTACGTTTGGTACGTGTCTTTTCCAAGCACGCTTGATTCAACACTACAATGATTCATTGGCATTTTCGCAAGTATTTAAAGAAATAAGACATAGGGTTAAATGTTCTGTAACGTCTTCAGTTATATGCCTGGCAACTTTTCTCTCAGATTCTTCCTAAGGATTTTGCCTGATGGCGCCTTGGGAATTGCTTCAATGAAGAAAACTCGTTTTATTCTCTTGTAGAATATCACCTGCATCATCATGATCATGTTGTAATCTTGTCAGCAACTAGTGGAAGCACAGCTTGTCGTTTCTCTCTCTCTCAGTTAATAAGAAATAAATTGATTGAAGAGTAGGTTTACCTGTTTTGAAATATACTGCTTAATTTCATCTTCGGTGGCCTGAGACTTTTCTGATTTCACTACAAATGCAACAGGAACTTCTCCTGCATCCTCATCTTTCATTCTGAAATTGAAATTATTTCCCATGTGAGATTCATATTCGAGGGTTAAGAAACAGGTTACCATTAGAGCGGTAGCTAGGGTGCTGGTCTCTGGCACTTACCCTACTACAGCAGCATCGGATATCTCTGGATGGGCTAGTAACAAAGCTTCGAGTTCAGCAGGAGCAACCTGAAACCCTTTATATTTGATCAATTCCTTCAATCTGTCAACGATGAAAAGCTCATCATCGTCATCAATGTAGCCGATATCGCCTGTGTGCAACCATCCTTGTTTGTCTATTGTTCTTGAGGTTGCCTCAGGGTCATTAAGATATCCTGGACATATACAAAAGTCCACACAGCATTTCAGAATTATATATATATATATTTTTAAAAAATTAATCCACATAAGATTAAGACACAATTATCTGATTTTTCAATGGGGAGACTTTTTCTTACCTTTCATGATCTGATCACCCCGGATGCAGATCTCACCAGGCTGGTTCCTCGGTAGAGAGGCCCCTGTTTCTGGGTCAACAATCTTCATCTCTGCATTCCTGACGACAGTCCCACATGCACCTGGTTTTATGTCAAATGGTTCCTTGGCAAATGCCAAGCACATTGCTAGAACAGGTCCTGCCTCGGTCATTCCATATCCCTATTACATCAAATTAAATCATTGATTAGCCTTGCTCTGGTATGCATGTTTTCTATTTTAACATTAAAATCTTGGATGCATTAAAGCACAATTCATGCATGCAAGACATGGGAATGATCCAAAAGACAAGTGCATCAGAACATATTAAAATATATTTTTTCATTTTTATATTATCATATTAAAATCATTAAAAAAAAATCAATTTAATACCGTAAAACACAAACTGAAACGTAAAAATCAACACATCCTTGAAAGGCTAAGAATATAACCTATTTTTCAGGTTTTAATACTTGTAATCACTGAGCAGGACACAACTAACCTACAAGGCCTATCTAAATTCCATTGAAATGGTACACATTTATTAACTTTAATGAAGAAAGAGAGACTAATTAATGTCGATTCAAGAGTATTAAATTCGGTCCCTGTATGCTATAACAGAGCCGGCCCATCAGCTTTGTGCAGCTCAGATACCGGGTGGAGACGTGGAGTCCATATCTGGGATAGGAGATGGTGGACCTACTTCAATAAAAAAAATCTATGATCATGTCTTATAGATTTCTTTTTATTGGTTTCCAACCCCTTTTCGCAAATGGGTTTTCTTTGATTTCCCCCCCTTGATGTTATTCTTAGACCACTAATTTGGAGGAGTATATTAGCAGTATAATAACGTACTTTCTGTCATCCCAGAAGAAAAAAAATATTTCCTGTCATATAGTAAACGCTAAATTATTGAAGAACAGATTTTACCAAGCATTAAATTAGGAGAATATACGTTTAAAACCAGATAAAAAGATGCCCCCCTTTCGAAGGATTGTAGTTTTCAGTTGATCAAACAAGAATGGGGAAAATGATAGAGATAATCGAACAAATTTTTTTAAAAAAACTGTAGATATGATGTCAGAAAAATGAAGGGGGCATGCATACCTGGCCAAGTCTAGCCTGAGGAAACTTAGCTCTGACAGTATCTTCAAGTTCCTTGCCCAATGGAGCCCCTCCAGATTTTATCATCCTCAAAGAAGACAAGTCGTGCTTGTCAAGATCAGGTGACTTAGCAATTGCCAACATCACAGGTGGAACAACTGGTGCTATAGATACCTTGTACTTCTCAATCAATCCCAGCAGAGTACCAATATCAAACTTTGGCATTATCAAAATCGAGGCACCAACTCTCAGCCCACAAAGCATTATTGAATTCAGAGCATAGATATGGAACATAGGCAACACACATAAAATCACATCTTCACTGTGAAAGTACAGGTTAGGATTGTCTCCATCTACTTGTTGAGCCACACTGGTTATTAGCCCTTTGTGCGTTAGCATGACCCCTTTTGGTAACCCTGTAGTCCCTGATGAATAAGGCAATGCTACAACATCATCAGGACTAAAGTCGACCTGGGGCACTTCATTTTCGTCAGCCTGTGTTAGCTCTGAAAAGTGCAAGCACCCATCTGGGGCAGAGTCTACGCACATGACCTTAACATCACTTTCTCGTGCAAAATCTTTAACCTTCTCGTGGTAACAAGCCTGTGTTATCAAAAGCTTTGCTCTTGAGGCCTTGGCATGTTTTGCTAGCTCTGCAGGGGTGGAGAAAGGATTGGCAGCGGTGGTAATGGCACCTCTGTGTGAAGCGCCTAGGAAAGCAAGCACGAATTCAGGTGAACTTGGTAGGAAGAGCATGATCACGTCACCTTGTTGAATACCAATCTTGTTAAGACCAGAAGCAACTCTTCTTGCTGTGAGCTCAACGTCAGCATAGGTGTAGACATCTCCGTTTGCGCCATTTATCAGGCAAGGTTTTGATGAATATTTAGACAAGTTTTCAAGAACGTATGAATGCAGAGGAAGGTTTTTCGGGATGTAGATGTCTGGTAATTTTGAGCGAAAGATGAATTCTTCTTGTGGATTCATTATGGCGTCCATTGCGGGCTAAAGATGCAGAGGGAGAGATGGTGAGTTTTAGGTGCTCTCTGTTTTTTGATGGTAGGAGACCTGAGAGAGCAGAGTGCAGAGCATTCATGCTGATATAGAATTGGTTGGCGTGGAGGGCGGGGGTTGGTGAAAGGACAAATGGGGTATTGTGGAGTTGTTGGGGGGTAATATAGGGAAAACATTGATTGAAAAATGGGTTGCGTTTGGTGAAGAATCTGTGGAGTTGGGTTGGTGAGATTAGGGTTTTAATGGCGAGGAACGGTGGTGGGTTCCCATTTGGGTTGGTTATGAAAGTGGCCTTTTGACTTGAGAGAGGGTGGCTTGGCCTCCACCTGTCTTTTCACAGACCACCGATCCATCATATTTTATTCACTAATTTATTTGTCAGCACTTGCGCCTCTCCTCCCTCACCTACTGCCTCAAAATTAAAATGCTAATTTAGTGTTTAGACATTTATTTTAACAATTAGGAAGTGCTTTATTAGAATTTTTTTTTATTAATTTTAATAGTTGTCTTGGCGAGTTGGAATAATAGCTGTTAAATCTAGCCTAATTGTACGAGTTTATAAGAGAAATTTGAGATTTTTAGAGGTTAATCATGTTATATTTCTAATATTAATTTAATTAGATATTTTGTGATCTAATTGAATTGACTTGTTTAAATCCAATTAAAATTTGATTAAATTATCAAAACTACTATCATTTTAATTAACAATAATTGATTAGACAACCCATGAATTAACTGATAATTTAATAATCTAAATCTTTTTAATTTTAGTTTTCAAATTGAGTTGTGATGCTTCCAAGTAGAGTAGTCATTTGAGAACTGGTCACCTCACTTAGATTTTTCTAATTTATTTTACAAATTAGAGAGAGTAATTAATTAGTTTTTGAATCTAGATGAACTATTTAATTCATTTTACAAAATTAGAGAGAATAATTTACAATTTACTCGGATGTGAGAGTGTAAAAATTTTCAAGCCAAGGGCAAAACACAAAAGTTACCTTGATTAAATGGATTTTACCATAACATAACATGAGCGGTTCAAGTAAATTTTTATTTCATCATTCAAATTATATAAAAAAATAAATTAAATTTTACATAAATATATTTTTTTCACAAAAGGGTTCGAGTTCAGGACTCTAATTTATTTTTTTCAAAGAAAAGAACAACATTTAAAGCTATATTCTTATCGACAAGGTATGTATAAATCTAACATGAATCTACAAAACCTATTTTATAAACAAATCATTCCAACAAATATTATCCATTATATATAAATATATAATTTTCCCGTCATCATGAGAAATCACACCAACAAAAAACTAGTGCCGGACATATCTCAATCACAACTACCCTATAAACCTTCATCATAGCCATGGTCCTCATGCATATGTGTGTGTGTGTGTGTGTCTATATATATATATATATATATATATATATATATATATATATATATATATATATATATATATATATATTAAAGGAGGAGTGACCTAACTTCTCTATCCCTTGTATTCATGCCAACGTCATTAAATGATGAGGAATGATCCCATGCAACCAATCCTACAGCAAAATCGAGAGCAGGCAAAACTTTCCAATGAAAGCAGAATCTTGTCCAAGTCGATGGGCGTCGGAGGAATTTGACCTGACATGGAGTTGGTGGAGCTTAAACGGGGGATGCTTCTTTAAATAATCGAATCAAATTACACGAAAGCTCGGAATAGGAACTTGGTGGGCCGAAGTCAAAGAGGAGAAATCCTCTTTATCTTTTTATCCATCTTCAACGCTGCTTGTTTCTTTTCTTTTCTTTACTTATCATATAAACAACTAAAACATTGGGTGTTTTGATTGATCTTAATCATTCTTCAAATACTCGTAAAAGTACTGTGGATATTAATTTATTTATTTATTTATTTATTTTGATGTGTTTAAAGTTGGTGTTGAAAATACATTTTAATTTCTCAATCTATAAAGTTAGATTTTTTCAGCCCTGATTTATAACTTTATTTATGTTATTTTTAAATCCTGAATTTGGAAAGAGAGAGAAATCTTTATTAGAATCCAGTGTAGAAAGAAAAACTAATTATTCTCGTATATTTCGACCATCAAATTGATTGATATTAATGTTCATGAGTTTTATTTGATAAAATGATCAAGTTTTTAATTATCTTTTTAAATATTTGATCACATACAATTAAAAATAACATTATCTATATTTTTTAATGTAATTATATATTTTTTATCCGACCCGTAAGCTTTTAGGTTAGACTTGAAGATTTTCACCAATAATTTGTTTTTTCCACCACTACCACATGTGAGAATTTTTTTGTCTGAGTCGATAAGCCCCGTCTGAGAAATTTGACCTGACATAGAGTTGGTGGAGCTCAATGGAAATGCATCTTTAAATAATCGAATCAAATTATACAAGTTCAAAGCTCAAAATAGAATCTTGTTCGGTCTCCTGTCTCGGTCAATGAAGAGGAATCCAAGGAACAAGTAACAACAACCAAAAAAAAAAAAAAAACAAGAACATGCAGAACAATCTCCTTAAAAATAAATCTGGACCTGTAAAATAATTAAGCTCGACATCAGCATAATCATCCAAAACCAGCTAGTTTCCTCATCTCTTCCTTATCACCTAAACTCAAATTAGTTCAAATTAAAAATCATGTTCTCTTGTCCAACTTTTAATTCACATCATGCAATATAGTCATAAAACTTGGTCTCGGTGACCCGCAGCCTGCTGACTTAGAGTTTTCATTTTGAATCGAGTTTTTATTTATCAAAATAATATCATTTTATTTTGATAAAAAAAATAGAAAGATTTATATTCACCAAATCCTGCTCTTATAACTATGTCATGCAGGAAAATATAATATTCAACTGCTAAATGAGTGGAGGCACAATCAAAAACATGTGTACAATAAGTGGTAATCAAACATCTAAGAGCAATACACGCAACGCAACGGTCACAGTTCCTCAGGGAACTTCGATACAAGTTCTAGGCATAATTGTAGCCACAAATTACTTATCGTTCCACACAATTAGTCACAACATAATATAATTGATTTAAAGCAATGCAGGTAGGCAAATTGCATTTCTCTGCATGTTAATCTCCTCAAATGCAAAGAAATTGTTCTGCTTACAGACTGGTGATGGATAACAAGGCTGAATAGTTCACAACGAAAAGGAGGTGCTGTTGGGCTGAAACAGGTGTTTAAAACTTCAACCTTAATGCAGCCTGAAGCCTTTGTCTCTCAGCCCGCATGCTCCTCAATCTTCTTTTCTGCTCCATCACAGAATCATAGACATTACTGGGGTCTTCTGTTTCAAGAGAATTCTCCATGAGTTTCACATACAGATTTCCTAGACTGACCTCTTCCTCTTCCTTGCCTTCATCTTGTCCTCCTCGTTCCTCTGCTAGCTTTCCTTTCTCAGCTACTTCCTTCTCTTTCTTTTTATTCATTCTGGACTTGGCTCTGGACATGGCTCTGGACATGGCAGTTTCCTGCACTCTGTAGCAAGAAATGATGGAGTGAAGAGAACCCTACTGAAACAAAAAATTGTGATTTATATCTAGCAATAAAGGTGCCAGTTATATACCCGTATTTGTCATCCTCTGTATTCCAAGGACTTTCATTGGATTCATGGACGTTTTCATGCTCCTCCTCATCTAGGCTCTCTTTATCTCTTTTTTCAAGAATAATCTTTATTTGGTCCTTGAAAAATTGTTCTTGAAAGTCCATCTTAGGAAAAGAATTGTTATGATCAGTCAAAATGGATAAAGGGACATGCAGAGATTATTCAGTTAAAATCAAAATCATGTAAGCAAAACAGGTCAAAGCAACGAGAAGCTACACCTCTAGCACTAGATATCATGTAAGGATTATGGAGGTAACTCATCATGAATAACTAGCATTGTTTTCATGGACAGTAGTGATTGTTTAACTAGAGAATTATCAGAAAAGGCAAGACATATAAGCTCATGAGCTTTCGGTAACTATCACCTCTTCCTTGTTCTGTTCATGCTGCAATTTGATTTTCTGTCTCAAAACATCAATTTCCCTCATTGCATTTTCCAGCCTCTCCCTCATTATGACATTTGATTCTTCAAGAAGTTTTAGGTGCCTTTGTTCTTCAGCTACCTTGTTGTTCATCCAGATAAACTGGTGACTGTCCTCAGTCGTTTTCCTGATCTGGTCCACAGCCATTTCTTGGTATGATCTGCTGGGGTTACCTGCTGATCAATGGCACAGCATGTCATTTAGATTTTAGAGTATATATGATTTATTGGCAGAATTTTAGATTCAATGGCACAGAATTGAGCAGATAAAACTACTTGAATACAATCAATACCTCCTCGCGTGTTACTTATTTGTCCCACACATGACCTATCTAGAGATCGTGCAGCAGTGCTCTTGAAATATCTGGGGCATGTTCGGAAGCCTCCTTTTTCTCTGTCAACTGCCATCTCAGAATCAGCATTACTTGTGATGGCTTGATTCTGATCCATGTCTGTATGTCCCCATGCTTTAGGATTAGGATTCTGTGGACCCTGCTGTTTTGCGGCAATGGTTTCAGCCATTTTCACATGCTTACTTTCATTAAACCCCAACTCACCTTCATCTGGTGCTGAGTTGAGACTGATAACTTTCACTGCACCAGGACTTACTGATTCAGCTTCAGTCTTTGGTGTCGGATTACCATTACTGGCATCAACAGTGAGAGACTTGCCAGTGTCATTTCTAGAACTCGTGTCCATACTCAACTCTTGGCTGCACCATTCCTTTTCTAAAAGTTCCAAAGTTTTGCTGTAAAAAATTATTCAAAAATTTTAAAACACAGCAGTTCTTGAAACAAAACTCAATTAAGTGATGCCACTTTTCTAAGCGAGGAAACAAAAAATTAAAGAAAATTCTGCCTAACTGAACGACCAATGAAAAGGCTCTGAACTTGATAAATCATTCTTTTACTAATAGCAAAAAATTACATTTCTTGGGTTTATCTTAAATTCTGGGCAAAATTGAAAAAATAAATACTCATGTATATAATCCATATAAAAATCTAAAGTTGTCATATTTTAGGTAAGACTTTTCTGGGAGTGCTTACATTCTCTATATTTTGGTGGCTAGAGATTGAGTTATTTTGGGATTTTGGGTGGAAGAGCAATTTTGTATGACATCTTGTAATCTTCTATTTTCTGTGAATTTAGTAACATCATCAACAAGCTCATATAATAAAGACATAATAGCAATAATGTTTTGGACAAGACATTCAATATATGCTGTTCTCAAATTTAGAACTTACTGACCTGCAGCCTAAGCAAAATATCAGACCAGAGCTCTCATTTTTAATGATCTGATACTTTTCCTTCCTTTCCAGGCACATGTCACAGGAACTTAGAGATGGTTCACCCTTTTCTAGCACTCGCGGTGGTGAAATTGCTTCCATGTTGGTCTTGGACGGAGTTGATGATGGCACATTGCTAGGAATCTGACAACTGATCAAAGAAGCCTTTAGAGCCTCTTGGAACTGTAATTCTTCAGCAAATTGAGCATCTAACAGAGCACGTAAAATTTCATCTTCTGATTCATTTTGCTGCAAGAAAGATGGAAAGTAACCATCATTGTTAATAAAAGGATCAAAGAAGGCGGGTTCTATTGCCATTTTCTTATCACAAAATCTGTCTTCAACCTTGATCCTCTTCTCTCACACTGCACCAGTGTCTCTCAACATCTACTACTTAAATTTCTGTCAAGAACTTACTATGGAAGCGGTTTCTTGGGCAACTTCCTCGAGGGTTCAACACTTTTGTACCTTCGATTGACTTGCTTTACATGGCTTTTCCTAGCCAAGGAGTGTAGGCCAGGCACGCGTTATGGCCTTTTGTCCTTTTCCTATCATTTAGTGGAAAGGAAAAAAAAATATTGGAGGAGATCAACCAAAAAAGGGGGATTTGCATCACTCATAAAAAAAATATATCATCCCTTATACACTACATAATGGGAGGAGATAATTCGAATTAATTGAAACTGAACTCAACAACGAATTTAGCTACAAAAAGTTTGATTCATCTACATAAAAACATAATAAATTCTATTGATTTGGGCTAGTGCTATATTTGATCCCCTGCTAGAAATTATATCTTTGTTAAGTCTCTTCTGTCTCAGTCAATGAAGAGAAATCTCTTAATCTTTTTATCCATTTTCAACATTACTTGTTTCTTTTCGTAAATTTAAATCGTGTACAATTACTACGCGATCACATTTTTTTTTATGAAACACAACTAAGAGATTCTATTAATTAATTAATTCACATCATGCAACATGGTTAGAAAACTTGACCCGATGCAGATGGAGAGAAGAGGGTTGCTGTCCTTCTGCTGGTATGGACCGGTCTGGTTTGGGGGCTGCTGTTGGGTTTGTTATAGTTGATACGCATTGGGCAGTGGGCGAGGCTGGTGGGTTCTTAGGCAGCAGAGCAGTGAATGCTGATTCTATTACCATGGAGGTTTATGGGAAAGAGGTTTGTTTTCTTGAAACAATTTTCTTCTGGTTCGGTTTTAGTTACTGGATTTGTGGTGTGGATGAGTTTTTCTGTTGGCGTGTAGCTGTGCGGCAGTGGCTGGTCTGTGTGTGGAAGATGAACAGGGGCTAAGGTTTTGGTCAAAATAATGGCGTATTTAGCTGAGTGTAACTTTGTTTTTTTTAGATCACATGTTCACAAATCTAGGGTTTACGATGTGTTTTGAATTTTCGAGAATGTGAACAAGTTCATGGATTGTTTAATTATGAGAATAATTAAAAGTTTATTGATGCGCGATAAAAAAATAAAAAATATAAAAATGGAGAAAAGAAGAAAAGGTCCGATAACTAAAAATAAAGAAAAAAAACTAGAAAGACAAGAGAATTTAACTGAGGGAAAATCCGCTATTTTATTAAATCATAAAAAAAATCTAATATTAAAAAAAAATTACATATAAATATTAAAACTAGAACAAGCAACCTTATTATTCCAAATATTCCAGTAAATATAATATCCCATAATAATAAAATTAAATCCAACAAATAATTCCAAATAAAATACAATAACATAAAAATTGAGCTATCCTCCTTCATCATGGACTATACAGACGTGCGAGCCATGTCTTGAGTGTGATGTCTCCATTACTCCTCGTCTGGGCTCTGAGGATCCCCTCCCTTTTTATCTCTTTCTTCAAGAATAATCTTTATTTGGTCCTTGAAAAATTGTTCTTGAGAGTCCACCTTAGGAGAAGAATTGTTACGATCAGTCAGAATAGATGAAGGGACATGCAGAGATTATTCAGTTAAAATCATGTAAGCAAAACAGGTCAAAGCAAGGAGAATCTACACCTCTAGCACTAGATATCATGTCAGGAATATGGAGGTAAACTCATCATGAATAACTAGCATGGTTTTCATGGACAGTAGTATCAGGAAAAGCAAGACATGTAAGCTCATGAGCTTTCGGTGACTGTTACCTCTTCCATGTTCTGTTCATGCTGTAATTTGATTTTCTGTCTCAAAATATGAATTTCCTTCATTGCATTTTCCAGCCTCTCCCCCATCATGACATTAAATTCTTCAAGAAGTTTTCGGTGCCTTCGTTCTTCAGCTAGCTTGTTGTTCATCCAGATAAGCTGGTGACTGTCCTCGCTCATTTTCCTGATCTGGTTCACAACCATTTCTTGGTATGATCTCATTTCACATCTCAGCTTGGGCTTACCTACAGATCAATTGCATTGCATGTCACTTGAGAGAGTATATAGTATATATGATTTATTGGCAGAATTTGAGGTTCGCGAAAGTTGAAGTTAAGCAAATAGAACCTTTTGAATACTGGTTGAAACAATCCACGTCTTCTTTCATTGCCATGAAACCATGAAGTTGGCGCTCTTCATTTGGTAGGAAGTAGACTGGACAATGATTCCAAGCATCTCTACCTGTTCCTTGTTCTTCAAAATGCTTATGCAGGCGCTCTGCCTCTAAAAAGCCCCTTGCTGAGCTCTGAAAAATCAAAACACTAATCCCACGATGTCCCTGCCGATTGTAAGCTTGTTGAACCTTCATGATAGCTTCATATGAGCTGAAGGAGTCGAGCAGCTCTTTGCCTGTCATGCCAACCCACTGAAATCCATTTTGGTGCAAGAAATAGTTGATTAGATCATAATACATTATTTTTGAAACAATGACAATTAATTAAATACCGAACAGCATTTCTGTCTTCATTTCTTTCTGTGAATGTGAGAACAGGACACACATACCTTATTGTTCTCATCTTTCTTAAGGCTAGTATTTCTAATGATGACCATAGGAGGCCAAACAATCTCATCATTTTTCTTCTCATCTTTTATACCTCTCCATTTACTCAACACTTTGGCAGCAGGAATGTCAGAAGTTCCCTTAGTGCATAACTCCTCTTCCAACAGCTGTGCGAATTCCTGGTGGAGCTTCACCCTTTTTCCTAGTTTGGTTTTGGCATGTAATATCAGGGCCCGCAGGCCTTGGTACCATTTGTTAGCACCAGAACCTCCTTGGCATACAGGACAGTGCCACTGCCTGGTAGGTTCATTGACATCCGCAGGTGCCAATTTCTCCAATATCCCAAAGAATTCCTTCAACAGTGGTCTCTTCTTGGTATTCTCAGGGCTCTTTTCAGATGGATCGGAATCAGAACCAGATTCATCATTATCATCAAAAGCATCAGAGTCAGAAAGATCATCCACCACGTCAATAAGATTATTCTGAATACCATTTGCAACTCTTTCTTGGCCAGCGTCTGAACCCTTTCCTGGAGTACGATCAATACCTCCTCGCGTATTACTTATTTTTCCCAGAGGCGGCCTATCTAAAGATCGTGCAGCTGTGCTCTTGAAATATCTGGAGCGTGTTTCGAAGCCTCCATTTCCTCTGTCAGCTGGCGTCTCAGAATCAGCATTACTTGGAATGGCTGGATTCTTATCCACGTCTGTATGTTCCCATGCTTTAGGATTAGGACTCTGTGGACCCTGCTGTTTTGCGACAATGGTTTCAGCCACTTTCCTATGCCTACTTTCATTAAACCCCAACTCACCTTCATCTGGTGCTGAGTCGAGACTAACAGCTTTCACTGCACCCTTGGCATTGTCATTTCTAGAACCCATATCCATACTCAACTCTTTGCTGTAGCATTCTTTTTTTGACAGTTCCAAAGTTTTGCTGTGAAAAATTAGTCAAAAAATTTAGAATACAGAAGTTCATGAAACAAAACTCAATTAAGTGATGACAAAATTTTCTGTTCGAGGAAAAAAAAATTAAAGAAAATTCTGCCTAACTGAACAGACCAATGAAAAGGCTCCTGAACTTGATAAATCATTCTTTTACTAATAGCTAAGAATTACGTTCATCTCTTTCCCTTTATGTAAAATTGTTGCTGATTAATATGGAAGTTTTAATCAACACTCTTCTGAAATTCATCTGTAAATTCTGCCCGGAAAGTGGGAATTTGTAGCGATATTTCGAAAAGTTATAGTTTAGTTTCGATGGATTAAACCCTTTGAGAGGATATTGCTTGTTTATACTCAAACTATTGTGATGTTGGCCTTAGCAATTAACATTTAGTGGCAAATTCTACTGCTCCTTATCAGTTTATCAGTCAGGTCAAATCCCCTCACTGCTTTACACAGTAAACTTCTACAGGACTAAAGGCCTAATGGTATGTAAAAGTGGGTATAGCTCAATGTAGTAACATCATCAACAAGCTCATATAATAAAGACATACTAGCAAAAATGTTTTGGACAAAATATTTACTATATGCTGTTCTCAAATTTAAAACTTACTGACCTGCAGCGTAAGCAAAATATCTGACCAGAGCTTTCATTTTTAATGATCTGATATTTTTCTTTCCTTTCCAGGCAAATGTCACAGGAACTCTGTGATGGTTCACCCTTTTCTAGCACTTGCGGTGGTGGTTCAATCTTGTGTCCTGAAATTTCTTCCATGTTGGTCTTGGACGGAGTTGATGATGACACAATGCTTGGCATCTGACAACTGATCAAAGAAGCCTGTGGAGCCTCTTGGAACTGTAATTCTTCAGCAAATCCAGCTTCTAACAGAGCACGTAAATTTTCATCATTGTTAATAGGAAGATCAAAGAAGGCTGGTTCTGTTGCCATGTTCTTCTCACAAATCTGTCTTCTACCTTGATCCTTTTCTCTCACGATGCACCATTGTCTCTCAACATCTACCACTTAAATATCTGTCAAGAACTTACTTTGGAAGCTGTTTCTTGCGCAACTTCCTTCGAGGGTTTAACACTTTTGTGGTTACTTCGGAAGTTGTTTCTCGGACAACTTCCCTTGAGGGTTTAACACTTCTGTAGCTTTGATTCACTTGCTTTACATGGCTTTTCCTGGTCAAGGAGTGCAGGGTCAGGCACGCGTTATGGCCTATTATCTAACATAAAAAACGGGAGTTGATAAACAAAAAAAAAAAAAAACAGAGTTAATTATATATTTATTTTGAGATAATTCCAATTAATTGAAACTGAACGGAATAATGAATTTAGCTACAAAAAGTTTGATTCATGTACATAAAAGCATAATAAATTCTATTGAATGGGGTTAGTGCCGTATTTGATCCCCTGCTAGAAATTATATCTTTTTTTGGTCCTTATAATATGTTCTTCACTCTAATATCATCCTTTAACTACTCATTTCTTAAATCATTCGTCCTTCTCAACTGCCATATTAACAAGCATGACAATTGATGGAAGGATCACATGGCACATAATTCCAAGTAAGGAGACGACACTAAAGACAGGACCTGTCCTCGACTCTCTCTGAGAAAGACTGAGTAATTTCTTAAATTTGGAGCAAATGATGGAATAATATATGATTTTACTGACAATTAACAAAATAAATATAGAATATATAATATAGATAGATAGATAGATAAGATATTCTCCATGGAATATGTGATCAGCCTATTTATATTCAAGACTAGAAAAACAATGAAAAATAAGGGTAAGGACATCAAGGAGAGAAAATCAAGAGTGTAGGGACCGAATGCACCATTAACCTCACGAATCTTTGAAAATATGCAATTTGGCAAGAATGTGAACCGAAGAGTCTTCTTGGACCAAGATTTAGGAAAGCAAAAGGAAGCTTTGCAATAAAGTGGCAAACACAGTGTGCACAGAGTCCTAGGTCATGTCAAACAAAGGTTAAATAACAACCCCCCGTATTAAGCAGTTAACCTAGCGGTTTCCAGTGGCAGGAGACTTCTTCTAAGCGAAGTCACTTCTACAGGGACGTCATCTGATCTTGAACCATAGAGTGACCGGTGGTTAATTTGTTATAACATGGCACAACAATCCCTTGCCCCCTCTGAGCTTGATTTTGTTGATGATTTTTACTTCTCGGCGCTCTTTGATGAAGAGCAAGAAGGAGGAGGAGGAGAAATCTTTGAAGTATCAGATGCCAAGTATGCAGAAGAGTTGCAATTCCAGGAGACTTTAATGGGTTCTGTCATCGTTTCTCAAATGAAAAGCATTGGGCCATCACCGATGATGATAGAAGGAATCCCAGTAGTGCTTCCTATTTCAGATCAGCCTATGCGTGTGGAGATCATCGATTTAGAAGCCGGTGAGTCTTCTTTAAGTTTCTGTGAGATTTGTGCTGAGAGAAAAGAGAATGATCAAATGTTCAAAACTGAGAGCTGTGTTCACTCATTTTGCAATGACTGCATAAGCAGACATGTGGCCACTAAGGTCCAAGACAACATTAGAATAGTTACTTGCCCTGGATTGAGCTGCAGGGCTGTCCTTGAAATGGACACCTGCAGGCCTGTACTGACTAGGGGAGTGATTGATCGTTGGGAGGAGGCATTATGTGAAGAGGTGATTAATACATCCCAGAGGTTTTACTGTCCATTCAAGGATTGTTCAGCTTTGTTGGTTGATGATAATGAAGGAGAAACAATTAGAGAATCTGAATGTCCCTTCTGCCATAGATTGTTCTGTGCTCAGTGTTCTGTGCCTTGGCATCCTGGGGTTGACTGTGATGAGTATCAGAGGCTGAATGAGGACGAGAGAGGGAGAGAAGATCTCATGGTGAGGGAACTTGCTAAGGACAAGAAATGGGGTAGATGTCCTAAGTGCAAGTTCTATGTGGAAAGAACAGAAGGTTGTCCTCACATGGTCTGCAGGTCAGTTTGTCTTTCGTTGTCATTACAATTCAAAACTTGTTTATTACTACATAATTTTTCTTTAATTACAACAGTTTCTGTCACTGATGATCCTTTACTCATTGCTAATTTTAACCAAACATTGTGATTTGTATAGATAGGAGCATAGAGAAAGATGCCTCAAACTGCAACTATAAACAGCATTTAGTAACTTTGAACTACATATCTATGCAAGTACATCGGAGTTTCTTTTCTTAACAAATGATCATAAATGCAGGTGTAGGTTTGAGTTTTGCTATGGGTGTGAAGAACAATGGGGCCCAACTCATGGAGGATGCACTAGGAAATAAGAAGCAGACCAAGCCTCAGAGAAGTGGTATCACCATCAACCACGGTGTAAAGAAGAAACTATTAGTAAGTTGTTTTTAGGTATTCAGTAAGAAGGTGTGTCAAGGAATGAAGCTACAGTTGCTATGCTATTTGCATCTTGTAATGGTCTGACTGCAAAATGTATTAAGAAATTTCTATTGCTCTAGCCTCTGTCGGTCTATTTCTTCTTCTTTCACTTTGTTCTTGCTGTTTTTTTCTTTTCTTTTCCTTTCAGACAAGTCTCTCCATCAATGCTATTTGCATCTTGTAATGGTCTGACTGCAAAACGTATTAAGAAATTTCTAATGCTCTAGCCTATGTCGGTCTACTTCTTCTTCTTTCACTTTGTTCTTGCTGTTCTTTTCTTTTCTTTTCCTTTCCTTTCAGACAAGTCTCTCCATCAATGCTATTTGCAACTTAAGTAAGATTTTGATGACAAATTTGATATAATTGAGTGCTGTAGCTTTGTTCTCCCTGATGCAATTGTTAACTTCATGCTTTGTGAGATTCATGCAGAATCTTTCATCCATTTCAGAGGAGTATATAATGTCTGTCAAGTTCTTGCAACTCTTAGTTTAAGGATATCACTCACATGACCATAACTAGGAAAAATATTTCCCGTGACTTGTGAGAGAGTTTAGCCATTTTCTAAGCTATCTTGCCCGAGTTGCAGCGAGTTTTTCTTCTTCTTTTTTTGCCATCGCCATTGCACCAAAGATCCATGGTTAAAAAACCTTCATACATGTTCATCCCGTTCCACGAGTTTCTCACCCCCATCCTGTAAATTTTGGTGAGGAAAGGACAGAGGCATTGTAGAAGCCATCCATTAATTTCATGAAAATTCTCCCATCCTGTAAATTTCTTTCGTTCACACCTGACCATGATGCTTCTCGAATGAATTTGGTGAGGAAAGGCAGTGGCAAACGCATTGTGGAAGCCATTAATTCAGTTCCTGAAAAATTTCCACGAAAATGACCTTCAATTGCCCGAGATATAAGCAATGTATGAGAGAAGGCTTAACAACACTGATGAATTTTCTTAATTTTTTATTCGAGTTTTTCTATTTTTATGTTCGTTATTTAAAATTTTAAGTGTTGATTTTTAAAGTGTTTTTTTTAAATATATCAAATAATATATTTTTATTTTTAATATCAATATATTTAAAATTTAAAATAAATATATTATTAAATTAGCATTAAAGTCAAATACCAAAAGTTCGTGGCATCGAAGAAATGCCCCGGCAAAAGTAACCACTCCAATAATTAATTCAGTGTATATTTTAAGATTAACAAAGCGACTAAAATAGTCGGTTTAACTATTGATATAATTAATATATTTTTTAATTATATAATAATATCTTCGTGTCGTAGCCGAGTAGACGACAGCGCATTGACTGCATGTCTTCGTTTAAGGTTAGCGTGTTTGATTAGTGATGGGAATGATATTGGAGCTCAGTTGACGAGCGTGCGTGTCTTAGTTTAAGTTTTATAGATGACAAACGACATGTCATTTATGCAATTTTTAAAATAAAAAAAAAAGGATGACTTTTTTTCACTTTGTTCATCAAATTTTTCTTCTTCTCGATTCACTTCTTTTGTGGACATATTGATGGCCAATTCGCCCTAGTTGGTTGAACAAAAGAAGGATTGAAAGCTGGAGCATCAAAGTAAAAATAGGTGGTAATTTCAAAGATTGCATGAAAAGTTTAGTTTGGTCACTGTAATTTTTTATTTCTTTCCTTTTCAATCCTTTTGATTTTTAGAAAATTAATTTTGGTCCCGAGTATCAATTTTTTTTAATTTATTATTTGAGAGAGGATAGAAAAAGCTTTTTATAATTCTAATGATAGAAAAAGAAAGTCTCGACATGTCATATGTTTTTTATTACAAGAAAAAAAAATTACAAGCCAAGCACGCGGATTTATTTTGAGCCTATGCATCATGGCTTTGTTGGAACATACCCTTTCTTTTTAAAAACAATTGGACAAAAAAATCAAATTGTCTTTATATATAATATATTAGAAACTCAAATAAAAAAATATATCGGAAATTTTCTCTCATCCAAACATAATTTCTCTCACTTCAAATATCAAAAAATATATATAGATGAATGTAATTTCAATCAAATGAAAGATCTCAACGTATTTTATATGGTGATACAACATGTTTTTTAAGATTGATGACGGTTTATCATCGACAATCATTTTTTTTTTCCTTGTTCTTCTTCTCCTCGCCTCGAGTTTTTGTGCTACCACTATAAAATCTCAAAACAACTCCATTAATTTTTTTTCTTTCTTGACCATTGATCCCTATACTTTCAATTATTTTTATTTTATTTTAGAATAAACTATAAAATTATAAATGCTTTCCCCTACTATTTTTTAGTTTATAAATAATTTATCAAATTACAAATATTTTTTAATTTCACCTCTTTATGATTTTTTTAATCTATCAATTTTTTTTATTTTTTTGTCTTTAAAATTTGATCATAATTCTTTTAATTGCTATTTATTTTATTTGAGATAATTTTTAATTTTTGAAAACTTGCATCATTCTTGGGTTTTTCCTATCAAATTTTATCTTCGTTATTTTTGTTGATTTTGTTGTTTTTTTAATATATTTTTATCAATCTCATCCTTCAAAATTAAATTTATTGAGAATTAAGTTTTTTAATTGAATTCGGGTCAAATATTTCACGAGTTGCAACTTTTAGAAATTAGATCAAGTTTAAGAGGTTCACTGGATTTGCTTAATTTTTTTTTATCTTTTCCTAAACCAATGTTTTCTTACTTTTTTGTTCTTTTTTTGTTTTGTTAATTTCTTTGGTTTGATTCTATTGGGTTAGTCCTCAACAATTTCTTTATATTCCATCCCTTATAAATTTTTAATCTATAAATAATCTATCAAATTAAAAATGTTTTTCAATTTCATCCCACATGAGTTTTTAATCTTTCAAATTTAGTCCTCATTCTTTTAATTACAATTTATTTTGTTTGTGATCATTTTTAATTATTTTTTGCAAATTTCATTCTCTTCGAGTTTTTTTCTGTCAAATTTTATCTTCATTCCTTTTATTTTTTTTTCCTTGCAAGTTTTTTATTTATATTTTTTTCAATTTTATCCTTTAAAATTAAATTTGATGAGAGTTAATTTCTTAATGGAACCTATGTCTAGGATTTTACAAGTTGTAGGTTTTAGAGATTAGACTAGATTCAGGAGGTTTGTCTAAGTTTGTTTGTTTTTTTTTTTTGGGTTTGATTTTATTGAATTAGTCTTCTATAATTTGTTTTCAATTTCACCTACAACTATTTTTTAATCTATAAATAATCTATCGAATTATAAATGTTTTTCAATTCCATCCCTTCGGATATTTTAATCTTGCAAATTTGATACTTGTTTTTTTAATTTCTATTTATTTTGTTTGAGATTATTTTAATATTTAATTTCAAATTTCATCATCCCTGAGTGTTTTTCTCTCAAATTTTATCTCCATTCGTTTTGTTTTTTTTTTCAATATTTTTTCAATGATTTCATCTTTTAAAATTAAATTGTTTGATAATTAAGCTTTTTGATTAAACTCGGGTCCAGAATTTAACAAGTTGTAAATTTTTTAAGATTAGATCAGATTTAGAAAATGGCTTGAGTTTTTTTTTTCTTTTTTAAGCTTATGTTTTTTCTTGAAGTTTAATTTTTTTTTTGTTTTCTTTCTATTATGTTAGCATTGAGTTGTTTAATAATTCAAATAAATTAAAATATAATTTTTATTTTTTTTCTCATTAATTTTTTTGTTGTTGTTTTTTTTAATATTATTTAAATTATTGTTTCAACCAATGACTCAATTTTTAACCTTATACTTTTTCTACAGATTTTTTTTAAAAATCAGATTTACCATAAAACGCGTGCATCGTATCTCGTAGAACCTATAGGCTGTAACATTGGTAGAGAAGGGATTTATTCTCTTAATCGACGAAGATCGGCCCAAATTAGTTAAAACACAAATAATGCATTACATTTTGAAATTATGATAATAATTTAAATGTTTTTTTATTTAAAATTATATATATATATATATATATATATATATATATATATTAAAATTATTTTCAACATGCAACGGGTGAATAGATAATATGTTCACCAGCGAGTGCAGGTTGCTTTTCTTTGAGTGCAGAGAAACCACCTTGAAAAGCTGGACCCCATGCACGAAACAAGTCCTGTTATCTGAAAGTTTTTGGACGCATAAAGGTACAAAAGCAGTGAACCAGACATCATTCATTTTCATGGCTAGCTACACTTGTGGCGCCAAATAACTCCATAACTGAACCTCACCCACAAACCCCAATCTCCCATCAACAACGACGTCAGCAACAAAAACACAATTGATAATCAATGGCTCTCTTCAATACCCCATCATCATCTCTTTTGCAGACACAAAATTTCTTTACTAGTCCCAAGAAAATATCGCCCTTCTTGATCACTGTTTCTTGCTCAAAATCACCATCACAGCCGACGTCATCGCCTTCTCCTGTTGATGATAATAGTGAGAATGAAGAGCCAAAGAGAAGATTATCACAGCAATCATCATGGGAAGCTAAGGATTCAGAGGGAAAAGACTATCTTTACAGGCTAGGAAAAGAAGCTGATAATATGAACATTGCGGTTGGAGCTAGGGCTGGTGTTGTTGATTCTCTTTTTGCTGGAAATTTTCTTGGCAAAGACTGTGGGTTTCTTGTTTTCTTGTTGCTCCCAAAATTTATCTGAGCTTCATTTAATTTCGTTGAGAATCAATTCATGTTCTTTGTTTTGTTTGTGTGTGTTTTATTAACTGCAGCTGATATTGTGTTTGATTACCGTCAAAAAGTGACAAGATCATTTGAGTATCTTCAAGGCGATTATTACATTGCTCCTTTGTTCTTGGTAATTTCCGCTTAGCTATCTTTCTTCTTTTTTAGTGTGGTTTATAGTTTATGTAGTGCGAATGAGAATTACTAATACTGTTTGATATCTTGGCTTGAATGGAAGTTAAGTGTGCTGTATGAGGTGAAATGTTTGATTTATACCCCAAAAGTTTTAACGATCCCTTTTGATACCTTCGAGCACTAATAGTGTAAACAAAATTGCCCCGATATTGCATTTAGATACAAGGCCTTTTGCTCTTGCTCTAGTGGAAATAAAGGGGTGAGGTCAACCTTGTGTATTTGTATGTATTGTTCGTTTGTGGAGAGCTTAGCATTCATGTTTTTTGCACCATCTTCTGTTTGTTGTCTTTCCTCTCTGATGAAAATTATGCTTGTAGAGTAAGGTCAGGGTGAAATGTATATGTGCTGGATTTTAAGCCAAAGTAAGTTCCAATTATCCATCCAAGCCACTAAAGAACTGGGATTTTTAAGAAGTCAAACATCTCACATCATTGCATTTAGACCAATGTCCTTTAGCTCTTGCTCTAGTGGAAAGAAAAGGGTGAGGTTGATCGAGGTTTTATTTTTGAATCTTCAATATCAAGAGAAAGTTCTTGCATTTCAAACTCGGATCAACTCTCCCAACTCTTATTGCAAGTTGTTGTTCGAGCTAATGGGTGACATGTGGAATATTGTCCCTCCAGATTATCTGTATGTATTGTCCGTTTGTTGAAAACATAGCATTCATTATTGTTGCACTTGGCTTGATTCTCAACAGAAGAAATTGTTTTGGAGAAATATAGAATCTGCGGTTACTTTCTTTTTATTATTTTTCCTTTCATCTTGATTTGTCTATGCTTATGAAGTTCGTACGTTCATCAATTCTTTATGTCTGCTTTGTTTGTGACAGGATAAAGTTGGTAAGTTCTGTTGATTTGAGCAAAGGTGAAGAAACTATGTTGCAGTAAGAAAAGTTGGTGAAAATGAAATTACCAGTGGCCTGCCCACCTGTCATATTGTGATTTCATTGTTTGATATAGAACACATCATTCGCCAATTGTTCTGTGTTTACATGAAAGGGAGGAATGATAGATTTTTATGATTCCGTTTCTTTCCCCTTTTATGCCAAAGTATAAGTGAAATATACGTCAAAAGACAGATATGAGCACCACAAGATATACATCCAAAAGACAATAAAATGTGGTTGTTAATCTTTGTATCATTTGTTGCTGATGATCTCTAGACATGTTTGCTAGAGTCAATATCATATTTTTGGTAGTCATGTAAAATTTGTATCTATAAGATATGTTGGGATCATATTTATGGTTCTGATGAACTCCAACTTGTCGTAGCGATTTTTGGTTAGGGTTTCCATTTGCACCTAATATTAATGACTCAAGTTGTTAAAGGATAATAGATGAATTTAAGGGCACATATAGAGGTTCCGTGTTAGGTGAATACCTTTTTATCCACTATTATAACATTGTTTTATGTTTTATATAACATTTTGATGTGCTGAATAACCAGAAATACTACTGACTTTCATCTACACATGCTCTGCTTTTAATGCAGTGTGCCATATTGTGAAGAACTACCTAGCTCATCGTCTGAACGTCAAAGTTCCTTTGATTCTAGGTATTGATTTGCAGCATTTTTTCATTGTCAAGGTTTTGGAGAAAGAGCAGTGCTGGTTAGAGTGTGTCCATAGTTGTCGGTGTTCATTCTTCATGTTTTATTCCTTCTATATAACCTAAAAAAAAATCTTCAGTGACATGCTTAACTTATTCTAAAATCATATATTGTTAAACATATTTCCATGAAAAAATATTTTTCAACTCTTAGTAAAGGATGCATATATATTGAATTGAGTTTCTGTTTGAAGCAGTTCTACTCTGAAAACTATTTGGGTGCATGCATTCTTCTATAGGAGTAGGATGACTACATGGTTCATGTGTCACTATATAATTTGAGAATTAACGTTTTCTTACAGGTATCTGGGGAGGAAAAGGCCAAGGAAAATCATTTCAGACTGAACTTATTTTTCAAACCTTGGGAGTTGAACCTGTAATTATGTCTGCTGGAGAATTAGAATCAGAAAGAGCTGGTAAGATAGGTTTCTATCATGCTTTTAATAGATATGATGTATAAAGATACT
This sequence comes from Populus nigra, assembly GCF_951802175.1. Taxonomy (NCBI): domain Eukaryota; kingdom Viridiplantae; phylum Streptophyta; class Magnoliopsida; order Malpighiales; family Salicaceae; genus Populus; species Populus nigra. The sequence goes on along the minus strand of NC_084852.1, from coordinate 47,574,365 downwards.
TTTGGGTTTGGACATCTTGCTAAATTCTAATGCCTGATAGCTTTCAACCTTTCTCTTCATACAACAATTATCTCTTGGCTAACACAATCCATACATGATGGTTGAATTGAAGATAATCCTCAAAACAATGTGAGCAAGAAAGTAGGTGGCTGCAAGTGAGAAATTTGTATAGATAGAATGATGTGTGGAATAGTGACACACACTCTCGCATGTAAAGGGAGAATTTATATGTTTATATTTAATCGCTTCCAATTATTACAACATTCCCTGCTAATTAATTTTTCCCCTGCTTACAGGAGAACCAGGAAGATTGATCAGAGAACGCTATAGAACTGCTTCCCAAGTGGTCCAAAACCAAGTTAGAAGCTTTACCACCCTCACTGTTGGTATATGTATGTATAGGGATTTGAAGTTAATAGAATTGTTATATGTGTGATTCACACTATGATTTTTGTCCTTTTACTTCTGCAGTTGATGCACTGGTCTCACAATCTACTAATTTGTTTGAGTACTTTGACAAACTGTTTGTTACGGGAAGCAGCAATTTTCACTAATATTATGAACCTAGACTAAGTTCTCTGTACATACGAGTATAAATTAGAAAATGTTATATTGAGCTAAGATGAAAACTCAACTCGCTTGCATATTTGTCAAACACACTTTGATATCTTTCAGTTAAAATCGGTTCATTTTCTTTCATATAGATGAGTGAGAGATGACCTCTGGGTTTATACCTTCTAAGATGTTCTAGTTTATTGTTTTTCTTGGGCTAAGGTAATGCTTAGGTGCTGTCTGTTTTACTGCCAGATGACAGGGTGGGGTCCCCCCTCTTTTCTTTCTGGTGGGGTTGTCAAACTGCTTTAAATATGGTCAACGTTTTGTTTTGAATCACTGACAGAAGTTTCTTGTTGTTTCATATCAATTTCTTTGATTCAGTAATATAATTTAGTAGCTTTCCGTTAAATAATGCAGGGAAAGATGAGCTGTTTGATGATCAATGACCTTGATGCTGGCCTTGGTAGATTTGGTAAGCTATGGCCTGTGCTTAGATCTGGACTTGGGATTTGAACTGAATTATATGATTACAGCCAGTTAATGAAAACAGAATTTAACGTGATTTCTTCCATTATAGTATTAGCATGTCCTGTTTTGTAGTCTTGGACACAACATTTCAAAATTTTCACTCTTCTGCAATTTTCTTTTTGTAAAATTTTATGACCATTTTGTGTACTTATACAGGAAATACTCAAATGACAGTCAACAATCAAATCGTTGTGGGGACTCTAATGAATTTGTCAGATAATCCTACAAGGGTTAGTATTGGACAAGATTGGCGAGAATCAGATATCACAAACAGAGTTCCAATCATTGTTACTGGAAATGATTTTTCAACAATTTATGCTCCCTTGATTCGTGATGGAAGGATGGAAAAATTTTACTGGTATATAACTCATTCAGGAATCTTAATGGAAAACTTTTACATTTTAGAAATTGAGCCTTGTTCATGTGTACAAGAACCAGTCATTTTTTAAAACATATTTTTTGCTAGCTCTCATTAGTACCTATTGCCAATGAAATATCAAGACGCATTTGGAAAAGGCACCTGTTTGTATCTTTACACACTGACAAGTGCATTCGCATGCACATAAACAATGTGCTCATAGATAGGCATGTCTCATGCATTATATGTGTCATGGATGTTTTGGGAATCCAATTAAACAAAATCCAATTAGTAGATGTTGAATGTGGTGAACACACTACCGCATGCTGGCATACACTGCATGCATGATGCACCCACATCACACATATTGCTGCTTTCTTTTTCCAAGTGATCTTGTGGTTTTTGGAATACAGAGATTTTGTGGAGTTGATTGAGCTGTATTATCCACACCAGAAGTATTTGTTTTATGATGCAGGCAGCCTAACCGGGAAGATATTGTGAATATTGTTCACAGAATGTATGAGAAGGATGGCATATCCAGAGATGAGGTTGTGAGCATTGTGAACAAATTTCCTAATCAAGGTACCTCCATTTTATTGATGGATTCTATGGTAAAAAAGAATGCACTAAAAATTAAAGTATGCATGGTTTGATTTATTTATTTTATCTCCTTTATTTTCTTTTGCAGCTTTGGATTTCTATGGAGCTCTTAGGTCCAGAACATACGACAGGTCAATTTCAAAGGTATTTAACTCTTATTTGAATTCTGGAATGCGAGTGAAAATTCAAAATCAGTTCCTCAAAAGTCTCTATATTCTACCATCTATCTTTTATCTGTCTGCCTTATGTTTTCAAAATTCGATTAGGAGAAGCGTGTGTGTGTGTGTGTGTGTGTATTTGAGTCTCTGAAAAATATACAAATACACCAGTATCTGGAATAGCAAAGACACAGGGATAATGAGGTAGCAAAATCCTGAGAAGAGCAAAAGTCCATAAGATGGAAAACAAATGGAGAGAGTGTTTGAATGTGCATGCATGGTATAAAGAATGAAAAAATTTCTGGCAATGGGAAGTTCAGGCTGGAAATGGGAGGGAAAGAAGATAATCGAACGTACCTGTTGTTAAGGACCGTGGGAGGTTGAGCTGAAAACTAAGACCATATTAGCAAGTTCACAAGAAAGTTTCTTCTAGTCCACAGGTTGAAGTCCTGTTTTAATCACCAAAACCAGTGTAAACATTCCGCTTTTATTATCTGATTTCCTTCTTTCTGCCATTGGCGAATGTTTTGTGGCCCACCATAGCTTAGGTAGGAAAGTAGCTCGAGGGTATTGGGTCGCTATGAACTTTCGATGTCGATGTTGGTTTCGAGACAGGAATCTGGGGAGGGATTAAAGGGAGAAAATGATGGAAGGAGTGGAGGAATGGGGAAATGTCTATCGTTTGTCTTGTTGTTTAGATGCTACAAAGAGGAAAAGAAGAACATGAACTTGTTTTTTGTATTGAAAAATAAAACCCCGCTTATTATGATATGTACTAACAAGTCGAGTTGTATGCATAATTCTGTTTTCTATTTTGATTTCCATTGCAGTGGGTCGATGATATTGGAGGTATTGAAAATCTTGGTAAACAACTTCTCAGGCGAAAGAAGGATGAGAAACTTCCTGAGTTTACTCCCCCAGAGGTAATGTATATGAATCGCAACTCTTTCTTTTTTGATCTTGTACTAGGAGCACTGAGTATCTCTCTGTTTTTCACGAATTCTCTGTTTTTCATTAACCATCGAGGCATGAAGTAGTTCTTCCACGTGTTGCAGCAAACGATGGAGGCTTTACTTGAATCCGGCCACTCTCTCATAAGAGAGCAGCAGCTGATCATGGAGACCAAGCTTTCAAAGGAATACATGAAGAATGTTGATGACTAGAAAGTAGGATGGAAAATGCAGCATCTGAGATTAGAGAAGATAAGAATGAATGAATTCCTTGTTTCCATCTGCTGCGTTTGCAGGAAAGTACTTGTTTCTCAGATGAGTTAAAAGAAAAATGCCACGTGCTCATCTTGCTGCTAGTTTCCTCTCTACTTCCATGTAAAGTCAGGCAAGTTTCTTGACTTGTGGAAAACAAGAAAAGCCTCAGACAGAATATAGCTCGAAAGTCAAAATAACAAAACAACTAAAACGGTCAGCAAATTCAGTGGGGGTGATACAAATATTTTTCTATTTACTGCTAGAGTGTAATTATTATTTTTTCAATCCAAAAAAAATTCAAATGCATTGGTTTTTGGGCTATTTTGTTTTTACACAATTTATTAGTCATTAAAAAAAATAAAAGATATATATCTTTTTAATTTTTTAAGTATTCTAATTACCTTTCCTATAAAAAATTATTTTAAAATTGACACACAAATATATTTGTGACTTTTCATCTTCTTAAATGTTGTAAAATGACAAGCCTCCATGCGTTTTTGGTTTTTTTACTCTGATTTTTTTTTAATTACCATGCTCATAAAGGGCAATTTATTTTTTTTACATTGATTTTATATTATTTAAATAAAAAAAATGTAAGTGAAAACGTACGTATCAATACTTGTGAGGTGTTCATACATTACATAGCAAAAAATATCATCATATCATGTTATTAATTGTGCAGTAGTATAATTTTCTTGTTGATACGTGTTTGTGGTGGTGGGGTTATTTATTATTAGTAGAATTTTATTTTTCCTCTCTTCTCCTTTAAAATTACATGTTAATATTCTTTTTGTTAATATTTTAATTTTAGTTTTTATTCTTTTAATTTATAATTTTTGTGCTTGATTTTTTTATAAAATTTTTATTTGTTTTTAATCTCATCATTCAATCTTAATTTGCTATATATTATTTTTTCCAATGTGATTCTTATTCTTTTTTATTTTTGTTGTTGTTTTGTTAAAATTATTTTTTTTTCCAATTTCACCGTCTAATAAAAAAATTATAATTGCACTCAAATTTATTTCTTGTTTCAATTTCATTCTCATTCTTTTAATCATTATTTTTTATTTTAGATTCTTCTATATGATTTTTTTTTTCGATTTTATCTTTCAGCATTTGATTTGTTTGGGATTGGGCTTCATAGTTTCTCCTAACATGTTACTTACAGTCTATTTACATTGATCATGAATTTAAAAAGTTAATTGAGGTTGACATCTTTTTTTCTTTTGGTTTTTTTTTATTTCATCGTAAGACATTAGTTTTTTTAATTTTAAAATAACTTTTTGATTTTTTTTGATTTTTTTATCGGGTTATCATGATTTCATAATCTGAAAAATAAAAATAAAGAGTTAAACCAAGTTGATTCACCTTTTATTATTATTTAGGTTACATGTCTATCATATTAAATTACTAAAACCAATTTTTTTTATCTATTTTGTTTACCCAATTCTATCATTCCATATTAATTGGCCAAGAATTGAACGTAACAGTTTTTTCTAGCTTGGAAAAAAGTTTTTTTCCAAATCATTTAATTGTATTTTTTTATTAGATTGGCATTTATTATTATTATTATTATTGAGAGAATTGCACTCCTTTTCTTGGACTCCCTGTTCTTTCCTCCCTCTTCTCTTGTTCTCTTAAAGAGAGAGTTTGAAACTGATGGGCTTTTGCTGCCTCTTTACTTCTGTATTCAGTTGTAATTTATACAATGTTACGTATAACAAAGTGGAGAAATTTAAGCAGTAGAGATTACACAGCAATTGCTACTAAATCAGAGATTTGATCTGTGCATCTGCTTAGGAGATCCTTGCTACTGGTTTTTGGCAAAGTCAGTACATGCTCTAACACTCTTTCCCGTCTTCATTTCATCATTATCCCGTGTCATCTTATCATTAATTTTGAATCCAGTGATCTGATTTAAGTGATAATAAGCTGGTTCCATCTAAAGATCCATGCGATTCGTTGAGTTTTTGGCCTAGGCTGATTGAAGTAGCTGGACAAGGGACAATCCCAGAACTTGCTGTAGCTTTAGTCACATCAGAGGGGGGACAAGAGCCATCTATCAAGGACTTGTATTCTCATTTTATATCATCCATGCATGGAACAAAATGGACATCGCCTAATTTTTCTGAGGAAACAGCAAGGATTCTTCATTCTTTATGCTCAATAGCCAATGGCTGCATCGAAGAGTGAAGATCTCAATCACATATTCCTGCCTATCCGTTTTGCCTTGTAGATTTTACCGAAATACGTTTGCATGCATATCCAAGGGCACAAAAAGAGCACAAATTAACCTTCAATTCCCAGGATGCATCAGTTGTCTCTTTAAATGTCTCTTTTGAAAAACACAAGAATCTGGTTTTTGAAGAATCAAAATGTTTCAAGAAATCTACCCAAAGCATCTTGAATGTGTTTTGGGACTTCCATGCCTGTGTCAACCATGATGTAACCCCAGACAAATCATCTACCCACCTCGACAATACTGTTTTCAACACGAGCAGGTCTTTTAAAGAGAAGCGTGTTGAACACTATATTCTCTTGATCAGTTTTGGTGGCAAGAACAATCAAGATTATCCACAAATCATAGAATCCAATGCTTAATCTAGGAGGGATACTAAAACATGTCAACTCTCACCCACTCACACTGACGTTGCATCAGAAAATATATTCACTTTCTTTTAAAAGCAAAGGTCACCAATGGAGCTGTCACTTGGAAGCTCCTGGAGCCATGGGATGGGATATGAACATCAACTTTGTAGAGAAAAAAAATAAAGCCAGAGATGAAGGACAGGCACTAATGGTGTTTCTTATCCTCTCTCATTGGCTTTGAGTTTGGAAAAAATGAGCCGCAAAGTATGCGCGAGAAAGGAATCATCGTGCCTGATGATTTTGTAAAGGAAAAATGTCAGAGGAGGGTCGAAACAGTAGGGTTCAAGTTGATCAATCAAGTTAATTAATAATATTCAAATAAATATGATTGGTTTGGACGGTATGCCTTCCTTGAGTAAGCACGCATAGCTTTTGGTGCTTTCGTTGCAATTGTGATAAAAGCAATCTCTTTTCGTGGTGCTCAAATTGGAATGCTTCCATGGCGGCCTTCCATTTCTCTGAACATCATTCTACCGACGAATACACCCATCATGGAAAAGGCAATGATATGATGCTAAATTGACTCAATTCTACACCATCCCTCGACCCAGAAACTTGCATTTCTTAACTCTTTGTTCTTGCAACTATCCATCAATATTTGAATGATGGACAAAAATATAAAACAAATATATTAATTTTTATGGATTTTATACGTTGAAAACTAAAAGTATACATAAACACGTTAATTTCCACTACCAATCTTTTCTATTCCAAAACAATAATCGAAGAAAACTTTTATTCTTTTGTTTTCTCTTGTTTAAATAGTAATATTAAAGAATATATCCAAGTATTTGTCTCTTGCTTGCCGTGAGGATATCGGGAAGTTTCTTCGAGGTTACTCTGTTTTTTATTTGGATTTAATCGAAGAAAAATATATTGACTTTTCCTCGTCCAAACTACAAATTAATAGAAGCCTATTCATTTAATTAGATCATTAACGTAAGAAATTAATTATGTGGTGAACCAATTAAGTTCTTGTGTATGTTAATCATAGAGTAAATCAAGTAAAGTAAAATACACTAAAGTAAAGTTAAAGGAGGCTGCATTTTATTTTGTTTTATTTAAAAAAAAAGATTACTTTATAGATGCATTAACCATAGAGAAAAGTGACTTAATTAGTTTCTATAGTCTAACAAAAATAATTAATTAGTGTTTTTGAAATTAGGTATTCAATTCTTATATATTTTTTAAAAACTCATTTATAATTTAATCTCTCTCTCTCTCTCTCTCTCTCATTTCTTCCTCTTTCCAATTTATTTTAATTCTTATTTTTTTTTTAAAAAAAGAGAGAGTAAAGTAAAGATCAAATGACAAACTAAGTTATAAAAAAATGATATTTTTGACAACAATCAATTCCCTTTTGGCTCCTCACGTTGATTATCATGATTAATTGTAATTCAACAGTTTCTTTCTAGATCATCATAATTAGCATCCCCAAAATATATAATCACAACTAGTGCTTTGTAAATTAGATAACATTTGGTCTTCTTATCTAATAATAGCGAAAAAATTATTTGTTTAGTAAGATATTTTTTGTTTTTGCTCTAAACCACATATATTTCAAACATTAATTTTTGTAGAAATCAAAATAATTAATTTTTTAATTTATTTTATATGTAAAAATCTATCCCACAACAATTTTAATCAAATATATATATATATATTTCTTAAAAATCTATTGCAACAAAAAATATTTTTTAAAATAAAAAATACAAAAGCTATCATAATACAGAGCATACACTTAGAGAGTGTGGTAGTAGTTACATTTTAAAGTGTTTTTTATTTAGAAATATATTAAAATAATTTTTTTTTATTTTTTAAAAAATTATTTTTGACATTAATATATTAAAATGATTTAAAAAAATAAAAAAAATTAAATTTAAATAAAAAAATTAAATTTTCATAAAACGTGTCTTAGCCTACTTCTCTCTTGGATTTCAAAAACAAAATGTGGAAAGATTGAAAATAATAATAAAGGTAAAAGGAGATGGGACGTATGGACCACGTAGGATTAACAATAAGTATTATGCAGGTTAGGATTGATTAATTAGGTGAAGAGTCTATTAATTATATAATATTCAAGATTAATTATGTTAATTAAATTCACCTTGTTGGATTTAACGATCCAAACACTACAAGAGTCGGATGGCAATTATTCTCTCCTATTTCTTATCATTCGAATGGGGCATTTTTATAGGGTGTTTTCTGCCATCACTTCCATGTTGCTATCTATCTAGAAGGACACCAATTTTGTTAATTATGATTTTATTTTAAATCGAATTAATTTTGAAGAATAGCTAGCATGGTAAGAAAAATGTCAAGAAATTGAATAAAAAAAATCATTTACATGTAAATATTTGAAAATTATTTATTATATAATCCCTTATTCAACATTGACTATCAAATTTGAAACTTATTATAATAGGTTTTATAGCCCTATTTTTCTATTTACTTGTTTCATTTTTTTTTTTACTGTTACTCGAGTATTCTCATATCTTTTTAAAAAATATGACTAGTTCTGTTCGGGGTTCGTAGTTGTCCCTTCTAATAAATATACTTTCTAAAAATTTCAGTTGATTATACAAAACTTAACAACATAGAATAGAAATGAGATTAATAAAATCTTTTATTTTTTAGGAAAGAATTTTTTAATATGAAAATAACATCTAATTATTATTTTAAAATTAAAAAATTAAAAATAAATAAGAGTTGTCATCCTATAACTCTTATTTTAAAAATTTACTTCAAAATTATTTTAAAAGCAAATTTATTTTATGTTTTTTTCAAACAGATATATTTATATCTTATATTATCAAACACTAATCAAAACTTAATTGAGAAGTTACTTGACAATATCTTGAGAAGTTTAGGTCAAATTTCGCAATTACGTGGAGACAAATAAAAAGAGAAAAATAAAGAGAACAGGAAATAAAAGGAAAACAGACAAATTGTTTCCAATTTATAAAAAGAAAGAAAGGGATGTGGGTCAACATTTTAAAAAGAAATAAATAAATTAAAAAAAAAGAATCCTTTGAAAATAATTACTTGCCAAAACATGAATGGAGCCATATCTCTTTCAAATTAAGCTTAAGGTGACCAATCTTTTTCATACCATATATATATATATATATATATATATATATATATATATATATATATATATATATCCACCATGCATTCCCTCATTAATTTTCAAACCACTTGGACAAGAACGTTGCCGACACTGCTCCTTTTTCTGGGTTTTAATTTTACAAAATCCAATTCTTAATTAGGTTTAATTCATTGTTCTTCCCTCTCTTTTTTAATTGTTCTTGGAAAAAAAAGTACATTATTAAAATTTAATTCCTGTGATTTAAGAAACTAATAAATTGGCCCCTTTTATTTTGAGAATTATGTATTATATTGTTGCCTAAAATGATGATGTGCTGTCACAAACTTAATTACATTTAGCAAATTAGTTTTATTTTTTATGAAAAAATATCATTTAACCCTCAAATAATTACAATCTTATTCAAAAAAATTTTAAAGTAAAAAATTATTTTAAAAAATACATTACATCATAATACTGAACACACATGTCTATTTGGAAGTGTGGATATTGTTACTTTTCAAAGTGCTTTTCATGCCAAAATACATCAAAATAATATTTTTTATTTTTTAAAATTATTTTTAAAATTAGTGCATCAAAACGATTCAAAATAAAAAAAATAATTTTTTATAAAAATAAATAAATTTTTAAAAAACACGATTTCCACCGCGTTCTCGTATACTCTCTTCAAAGTCGGTTCCGAATGCTAAAAATTTCAAAGATTTAATGTGGCTAAAGTTATTAGTTTCTGGAAAATATAGGGACCGAGTTATAATTTACCAATCCTGAAAGTATACTGCTCTTTCCCTGCGGAGTATCTAATTGGACTTCTCACTCGAAACCTGACACGTGTCTCTCTCAAGTCAATTGCCTAACCAACAAAATCAATCCACACATAAAGCCGAAAGAAATCTTTTAATTAAACCCACAAATACCCATAGAGATTGCACCACGTGTTGCTTTTGAGTTAATTATTAGCAAGAATAGAATAGGTTTATCTGGCCAAGTAACCTCCTTTACTTTAATAAATAAATATCTCTTTTAACATGTCGGCTGTGCCAAGAATTATGCTCTTTATATATATATATATATATATATATATATATATATTTCGTGTGCTCTTGGAGTTTTTTTATTTATTTATATTCCAAAAATTTCTTTACTTATTCAAACTCATATACAATTAAATCTCTATAAATTAATATTTTTAGAACCATAAAAATCTATAAATTAATCAAAATATTATTTAAATTGGACTGAACATAAATATTATTTAATAGAGGTTATTAATTCATCAGTGTTATATTATAAAGCACAATATAGTTTATATGAAAATTAATTAGAGGAATATTTAAATTTAACATATGAATATTAACTTAAAAAAAATAAATGAGTGTTAAAATTGGAAATCAAAACTTTCGGTACTCCCAATAAGAGGACCGTTTTCTGACTGTTAAAGAGGCAAGAAATTTGAAATCAAAATTTAAAAAATCGGAGCCCACATGAACAGACGATGATGGATGACTAGATTACTGTTTTTATTTTAATTAAATTAAACAAGTATAAATAAATAAATAAATAAATACGTGCTAATTTGCAATTAGGACAAGTCCTTATTACCTCTCTCTCTCTCTCTCTCTCTATATATATATATATATAATGCCGTCCGTCACCTGTCGGTGCACGTTGATAATAACACCTACTACTATATACTTTGATGAATATGGCACAAAAACTCTGATATTCTCTCAACCCTAAACCCGCCTTGTCCTTCTCTTTAAAAAGGACTGTATGCTGTCTGTCTGTGGTGCTTGTTGAAAGTGAAAACCCCCCAACAAAAAAAGTGAGGAGGAGAAGGAAAGTGAAGGTCTGGCCGGGTTAAAGAGCATAGCTGTGAGAGTTGTTGGTGGGTTCAGTAGGAGAAGGAAAGCCAGGACGAAGAAAATTAAAGTTGAAGATAAGTTGATGGATTTGTGGCATAAGATGATCTTCCCTGTTAGGAGAGTTTGGCTTTCTGTTTCTGCTCGTGTCAAAGCTCGCAAAAATGGTCCGTCTCTTCTTTCTTTCTCCTCAGCTTATATTTCCCCCCGTAAATCTGCAGCTTTTTTCTTGGTTTGCTCCCTTTTCTTAATTTATTCTTATTTAGTCTTTTCAATCTGTATATGTTGCAGAAATTATTTTTCAAAGAGCCTAAATCAAATGTTTGGAAATAACTAATCAAGAAGTATGCTTAGTCTTGGTAGTGTTCATATTTCACAGCATAATTATCTTTAATTAATGCTTAAAAAGAATTCAGTGATGTGGGGCAAGATTTTATTGTTGATTGAGCTTGATTAGTAGCTCAAAGCTCCTAGAAAACTTGTTCATGAATTATTTTTACGTTTTTTTTTTTTTTGGAAGATTCCATTTGTGATGAAAACATCCACAAAGAGAAATCCACTTGAAGACAGACAATCTGAGACTGTTTCAACTATACAGAATTGTCAAATCAAGCAATTATTCTTTCATAATTCAACAAGAAATTGCCAATTTGCCAATTTGGAGATGCCTAAAAATGTGTTAGGTAGTGACCCGAATAAGGAAAATTAATTACTTAAAATTCAAGTGAGATTTTACGCTGTAATTATTGAGTATTTATGATATACGAGAGAGATAAATACGAAGAAAAAAAGAAAGGAAAGAAAAAAAATATTTTTTAAGAAAAAAAAATAATTCTTATGATTTTTTTGATGGGATCGATATAATTTTTTCGTTTACATAGTAGTTATAGTTTATAAAAAGTCAGGAACTTGGAAGAAATAAAAAAATAAATATGTCTACGAATTAATCAAGATTTCTCCTTTTAATAGAATTATTACTATTATTTAAAAATTATGAATGGATCTTGTAACATTCATTACAAGAAGATTTGTAATCTACAAATTCTGTTTTTATTCAATTATTTATGTCGTGAAATGAAGGATACATAGCTTATAAGATTCTCTCAACAACTAGCTTCATCCACTAGTATCAATCCACTTAAAAACAAACAAATAAAAAAAGATGAAGCTTAAATTCCAGGAGTCATGGCTACCATCAAATTGATAGGGAATTGTTAACTGCCTTGTTTCTTGTACTTGCCATCTAGTAGAAAAACTCTATATCAAAAGCTGGAGATGCAATGGTCAATTAACAGCATAAAGAAACATACAAATGCCTTCTGGGAAACATCAGCAGCCGAAAGATGAGCCCTGCAATAGGATCAACATCATTTTTAGTGCGACTTTATGCTTCGGTCATATCAGTAATGGTCCTGACAGCAGCAAAAGTGATTTTTCTAATCACAACTTTAGTGGCCATATGTGCTCCCCAGATGGGTCCATGTCCACTCCTAATCCTTCTGGTGCTAGGAGTAAGGACCGCCACTGAAACCTCAATAAATCCTGTACCAAAACACACTTCAGAATAGTCTTATATCCCAATCACTTTGGAGGTATCGGATGGTTAATGTCATTTATTTTAGTTAGTTATACGGTCAAGCAATTGGGTCACAGCTTCATTTATGATGCCTTTTCAGCAGTAGAAAATACATGTGTAACTCACAAGTTTTTCTCCCTCTGTGTTTTGAGCAGGTGCTAATCTTCTGAAGCTTCACAATGATGTACAGACATGTGGATATGAAGATGTGCAAGTGATGTGGGAAATTCTAAGGAGATCGGAATCAGAGCTGATGGCAAGTCATCCAAAGCGCAAGCAACGGCCTTTTTGGAGAGTTTTTGTATGGTCTAACCACAGTGCAGCCTCATCCTTCTCTGCAAATCACTCCTGATACAAAACTCCTGCTTGATATTATGTAAGAATAATATGCTGCCTTTGTCTTTCAACTCGACATGGGCATTCATCATTTGCTATCCAACGGCCGTCATTGCAGTAGCATGGTACAGAGCTGTTGCAGGGGTATCCAAATCGGTACAATATGAATGTGTCAAGTTTACCTTATAGCGAGTAAACAACTATCAGTTACATAATGTGCCTTCTGTAAATACACAATGTTTTGTCATAACCCACAGCCATAAATGAAAGCTTCCCCACAAGCAATGCCAGGAAAGAAAGGATACTGTGGTAGAAACAAGCAGTAATCCAATGTGAGAACATGGACGACCAGCCCCCCTATCCATAACAGGGGGGGAGGGATTGCTAACACAGGCCAGTTATGAAAGCAATCTATACCATGCTCAACAATCCATATAACATGATTTTGCATTTCTGAACGAGAGACATTAGATTAAGCCATACACAGAGAAAAGGAAACTGTCAGTTTCTTGTAAAGCTAATAGTATCATCGCCCAGATAAAACCATACACTAATGGAATTTGATTAACTTCCTGTAGAATATCATTTTCCTCTCTACAAGAAAGATGCTAACAGAGTAACTGTAGCACCAAGGAATTTTGAAAGAAACCGTCACTTTCTGAAATGTCTAAAGGGAGAGTCCAAAGGAAATAACAAGATGCTTACAAACAGAGAATATTAGTCAGGTCGGGCAGAATTCTTGAAATTTTTGCACAAGCAATCATGCCACTGAGTTGTGTGAGTTTTTTTCATATGATGAATACTTGCACAAAGCAAACATGGGCAAAGCAAAAATAAACGCATACGGGCTCCGTGGTTTTGTTGATTGCTACAAGGGGAGTTTAAGAAAGTCTTTGATTCTTGCCAATGGTAACGTGAAAAGACAGGGTTATCATGGATCAAAAACACAATAAACTATTTTAATTTTCATCTCTCATGCAAATGGGCTCTACTGATATCTAATGATCAATTGAAAATTAATATAACAGCAAAAACAGAGCAGAATAACACAAGAAATCTACGTGTTCTCATCGACAGAGCAAGGTCGAGATATTTCAATGTGTTCCAAAATAGTGATGAGAAAGAAAGCCATCTTGGCCTGCTCTAGAATGGTGATTTTGCACATGGAAGACTGTCAACTGGTGTTTATCTTCTACAATGACAATATTATCTAATGCTGGCGACCAATATTTCAAAAGTTAAAGCACATAGTTTTCACTTCAATATGTGAGTAAGAAAAGTCCACCATGAACCGTAAGACGGGTCGGAAGTCCCTTGCGTGGGCTCCTCCTCCTTCGGCCATCGATGGGTCTTTATTAGACGGTAACTCCGAACAAGATAGTCATCAAATGGAAACCATTTTGCAGTTTCAGCAAATCCATTTCTACGAGAAAAGTGTCTCAAGCACAAACACATCACTATTAACACGCGAGGGAAAAGCTATGACAATCACTTCTTCATCATGTGTTGTAGTATTCATAAAATTATTTATGATAATAACAAACTTCTAAATTAAAAGGATACATATAGCCTCAATCAACAATTTTAGAATGTTCTCTTTGTACTCTAGCTTATTAATAAGGACATCACTAATGACATCATATTTGCTATTATTGTTATTACTAGCATTGTTAATGTCATAATTAACAACATAATCATTATTTTATCTATCTCATTATAGAATAGTAAAAAACTCTAATTCGCAACTTATTTCTTAACAAATACCACTTGTTGTTCTTCAACTCTCAATCCACCTCACACTGTATGGTTTATGGCACTAATACCATGGAAAGAGTCTTGATCCTTGTAACTACCTTCTAGTATGTCTAAGGGGCTATTGTCACTTTCCAAAGTCTTCTTTAGGGATTTCAAGTGTATAGTTAATACTTGTTGGTTTAGCACGTTTCACAACTACAATTAATACCTCTTTGTTGGTTTAGCATCCTTCACAACTACACTCGCTTGGCTGTCATCAACTAATTAAGACCCTTGAACCTTTTTGGAGAAGGATTCCTGGTTTTAGTCCTCAAGTAAAACTAAGTTTATAAAGAAAATACTTTAAAAAGTCACATTATGATATTAGAGACAGGGAGTGCCTCTCCTATGGAAACATTAGAGATAGAAATGAAGAAACCTCACGATCGTATTTCTGGAAATGAGTGTGTGTGCATGAAAACAAATTTTAGTATCAATTGACAAAAAGAAAGAAAATGTATGTTAGTTCAAAGAAGAGTTAAAGCCAACAATTAATTTCCTGGTTCATATTAAAATCAGCAACAATCAGCAATAGGTAACTTGTTAATATTCAGGACCCCAACAATTCTACTGTAGATAATACATGTACAGGAACTTTTACAACTTGCATTTTTTTACCTTCCTAACAAGCTAGACAAATTATTCCTGCAAAACTGTTTCTAAGAATTTCTCTCAACTAAAAGCAGAAAAACTATGCTAAGAATACAACAGAGCATCCAAGCAAGGGCATTCTGTTCTTTGATTACCTTTGATTGGTTGCTATAAAACGTGGTACTCTCATGCTCTGGCTCAAGTTTATCTTGTTGGAGGCAGAGTTGAATGACAAGGGAAGGAAACTAATTCAAGAGGCTAAGAAAGGAGTTGACTGCAACAAATCTGCTCCTTTGGACTAGCCATCAAACTAATCACATCCCAAACATAATTTCTCCGGGACTTCATTCTTCTGATGGGTGCGTGCATATTTTCTCCAGCAGCAAGGGCCAGTCTTCTCCAAGCTGTTGTGGGTTAAGCTCCATTGCAACTTTCAAATCCAGTAAAGATATCAGGAAGTGGGATCTCTGTTCTTGCATTCCACCTAAAATCCTATTGCTACTTTGCACCTGAAAACGATGGCCTGGAAGAAAGCCATTAACAAGCTTCCCCTCAGAACGGTTCTCCTGGGAATCATTTTTTGTCAAATCACATCCACGCCTTCTATTAATGAGTTCAATGCAGGACTTGATCAACCTTTTTAAGTAAGCATCCAAGCTGCTGTTCAGCAAATTGGCAGAGTCCATTGATACACCATCAAGGCCATGCGCTGCTGCAATCTGCTGCATTTGTTCTCTCAGTGTCTGTGTATCCAGCAATCCACCACTATCATACGAGCTAGCACATCTGTCATTGCTTGCTAAAGTCAAAGGCCCACGGGAACCACCTGCACTCACGATGCAAAATGGAATTCCAAGTGGTGCCTGAAGTGGAGAAGATATCTCAGATATTTCACTCTGTTCTTTACTATGTACAGATACCAAACCATCAGTTGACTGCTTTATTTGTGATAATTTTGCAGGACGCTGAAGGGAAACTTCCCCTTCTTGATGATGCTGCACCAGCTTCGGCATTCCTTCTTCTGAAGCTATATTATCATCTGTAATGGTTGACTGATGAGAAGAAAAATCCGCCTTCCCATTCGGATAAGAATAGGACCAATCACTTGCAGATGTAGGAACCTCCTTATCAGGACTTGGCAGCGGCGGCGGGACAGTGGCATTACAAGCATTTTTCAAAATCGAACGTATAAATTGATTATGTAACAGAACATTATCTTTCCCAATAACAGAAACACAAAGCTTATTAAACTCAACCTTGCTCAGTTTCAGACTCAAAAATCTATTCAAATAATAGAAGTACAACTTCGACCTGTCTGCCCCAATTCTCTTCACTATCTGAACTTTCAACTCCGCGAGATTTACCCGCGAATGCTGAGATGACGGTTGCATCTCTCTCACCACATAGTCGACAAAAACCAAAAAGACTAAAGAGTAGCAAAAATCACTGTTACTTTCCCTCCCAAAACTTAAATTTCACGAAACCAAGCCAAACCCTAGTCATATTAACAGCCAAACTTCACAACGAAAAAAACCCTTTATTGATCTTACCAAAAATTTGAAGACTTTCAATGTAACTCCTATAAAGTAAACCCCTCCTTTCTTCAAGGAGAAGCTATCAATTTCAACTTTTCAGATACCCCCAGCAAAGCTAAGGAGCTTAAAATAATGGGTTTTTCGAAATGAATACAATACAAGAGGGGAGATGTGAGATTCTAGAGAGAGAAAACTCTGAATGGTGTCTGACCTTGTATGAAGCTGGAAGATTTTTCAGATTCCGAAAGAAATCAATTCGATGTAGCAGCAGCTAGCTGGCTACCATCCTTCGTTCTCTCTTGCACAAAACCATAAAGTGCTTTGCTTTCACTTTCTCTCCCTAGAATTCACACACATTTTTTTGGGATTTCAAATCATTTCGAGGTTTTCTCTTTCTCCGTCGAATTTTTTGTTGGTTTTTCAGTGACATTTTTAATTTTTATTTAAATCGAAATCTCACAGTTGAGAAATACTAATAATAAACCTCACCGTTTTGGATCCCATCTCTTATTTCACCTTTCAGTTTCTTGTCCGCAGACTGGAAATTCTAGCTGTTAAATAAAGGTATCTTTTCCACCTGTTAGCGTTTTTCCTCGTAACATTTTAAGAAGGCTACTTACAGTCTTTTTTTTTCATCTTTTTTTTTTTTTTAATTTTCAATCTCGTCTTTCCAAATTATATTAGCATGTTTTTTACAATAATATTTTATTTCTTTTGTTTTGCATCCTATCACGTATACAAAATATTAAGAAATATTTTAAATATAAATTAAAGATTAATTTTGTAAAATAAATTATCTTAATTTATTAATTATTGTTTGCATCTTTGTCAGATAGATTATCCTTTTGTTTTAGTATTTAATTATTGTTTTTTTAATTTTTTAATTTATATGTTTTTTAATTTTTTATTAAACATGAACAACATTTTTTTATTTTTCAATTAATATACAAAAACACATCCATAAAATCAACGCTATGAGTTAGAAGCTCATTTATATTATTTTCTGGTCTTTAAATCTATGATAAATAGCATTATCCAGCTAGAATGTTTGTGAGATAAGGGTAGAGTTTATTTTCATTTATTTTTAAAAAAAGAATACAGGTTGATAATTATTAATTATAAATTACAACAATAAATAGGTATACTATTAACAGCATTTTTCATTGCATCGAAAAATCTCGATACAATTTTTATTCAAATATTTAAAATACAATATTAATATTGAAGATTTATCCGAAGCCATCAATATAATTATTCTTACAGCAGCTTTCACCTGTTTCTTTCATACATCGCAGCTTGGAGGTCGTGCATCAATCCTGAGCATGCCATATTGGCCTGTTAAAACTCTAAGAACACGAATCCTACATCAATTTTATGGCTAGTGTGGATTCTGTGGAAGGTCATCCCAAAAACCAGCTTTACTTCGACAAGAACAGCAGTCAATTATGATTGTACTAGATTGGAGATTGCTCTCAACAACAAGCAGCAAGTGGTACTCAGTATCGATTGCTTGAAACAAATTATTTAGCATTCATGTGAAAGCTGCCAACAGAAATTACTTTGAGATTATCCATAACCATGACGATATACAAATGAGATTGTAGCTAATCACACCAGAAAGGTGCTCGTGAACCATGCTTGTTATCTGGATGATGGCTTCATTGCCAGACATGTAAAGATAACCAACAGATTATAGAAGCCATTCATCAGAAAAAAAAGTTTTTTTCATAGGTGGGTTCACATATCATGATCAGCATTGATGAGTTTTGGAGTGAAACAAGAAGGCTGGCAAAGTATCTGCAATTATGAAACCAACTCAGCCAAAACTAGAATCCTGCTACTTGCATTGTCCAGAGTTGAGATTTCATTATAAAAACGATAGAATTTCATTAAACCAAGGATATTATTATTCAACTAGAACAAATGCGATCATTTAAAAACGAAACAATAAAAAAAGGGTAAAAAGAATAGGGTGAAACCTAGAAACTTTTAGATGCATTCCTTCTCTTCTTCCACTCATTCGTTTTTCTTTCAGTAGAAGTCAACGAAGTTGACAAAATACAAATTAGATCCCTTCCCAACTGACTTTGTTTACTTGTCCTTTTGAACCCTGCCTCCAAAAATCCTGGCAAGAATCCACTGGAAGCACTAAATGCATGATGCAAAAGGGGCACCTGCAAAAACTTGTTTATAACTATCAGACTAAAAGTTCACACACAAGAAGAGGAGCACAATTCTAGAATATCGTATAAATAAGTAGAGGAAAATATTATATGGTTAGGATTGCCCAAGGTGCAAAATCAACTTTATAAATCCGTATCCTTCAATTATTTTTGTGCCATGTAAAACATGCCAAAAAATACAAGTCAAAATTGCACTTGAAGACTAACTCGAGTACTCAAAAGACATGCACAATCACACATTCATATGTAAACAACCAAGATGAGGTCCAGCATAATGCAAAATGCTCACACTTCAAAATAGGGGGGACATGTGTGAACTTTACACCTAAGATCGTGAATCCCTATACATTCAGGGTATTGAGATGCTCAAGTTCACTGATTGTCAGATTCTCCCGTTCTTAACATTATTGCTTCTCAAGAAATGATACTCAA
Organism: Populus nigra; assembly: GCF_951802175.1. Classification (NCBI taxonomy): domain Eukaryota; kingdom Viridiplantae; phylum Streptophyta; class Magnoliopsida; order Malpighiales; family Salicaceae; genus Populus; species Populus nigra. The sequence continues at coordinate 47,554,897 of NC_084852.1, read as the reverse complement.
CCCGGTTTACATGTTTCAATGTTAAGGTTGTACCTGTAAAAAAGATGCATCATGCAAGCCCAAACTTGTCACTTAAGAATGCCCTTTGTGGATCAAGTTGGCCACTGCAGTAGCTGGAAGGAACAGCAGAGAGCTCCTGCCTTCCTCTCCACTCTTCACCAGGTTTCAAAGTGATCGGCTTTTCCACACAAGCAGCCTCTACACACAGCATATGCTTGTACTCATCATCACCAAGATCAGGTATTGTCTTTGCTTTCTTATCCCAGGGATTCCAAACCACTGCAGGGGAAAATAACTACACTTATATTGACTGAAAGTTTTCAAAGTTTGTACAGAAAACCTGCAGTGTCCTCCATTCGCTTAATCAGTCCAGGTTCATCCACAACTGACCATAATGGCATGTGTTCCACCATTTAAAACAAAGATTATTTTGAAACAACGCGGAACATAAAAATACTGTCATTTAATGATGTCAAGACCACAGTTTATGGAAACCTAACATGACACTTCTACAAAGATATAATTAGAGTGCTCCTCCACTTTGACCTTTGGGTGACAAAATCTAAATAAAATTTCAAACAACAAGCTCCAATCCACTGGCTGCTGTGAGAAACCTTCAAAGGTATATGCCAACTATTACAAATTTAGAAGAACATTTACTTTTGACAAATGAACATATGACAACAGGCAATAGCAGCTCATGCTGCAGGAGAAAATTGTTTATACATTTCCCAATCTTAATGGAGTCTCTATAACATCGGTTGCTAGCAGCCTATCACCAAGATATGCATGCAAACAAAATTTCACTCACCAGCATCAGGAAGTCCATCTTTCCGTAATTCAAATGTTCTCTTCCTTTCATGGTCCAGGATAGCAATTTTGGTAGGTGTGCTGAGATATACTTTGTCCACCTTCATAGAAAAGAATAGAACTAAGTAACACAGAATATTTGTATGAATAGATGCTGAAAGGACACAAAAAAACAATTGGCATTTCTTTAGAAAACAGATACGAACTTCTGATTCAAAGACTATTGCATCTCCTTGTTCAGTGAATCGCTCTCTGTTCTTCAGATTATCCAAATAATCTAGTGTTTCTAGTCCTTCTACCCGCACTTCACTAGACAAAAGAACCACTTCACTAAATCAATAAAAAAATTAAAAACACATAGATGCAAGCAATATATTCTATCAAAAAGACCAAAACTATGACTTTGTTCAATTCATCAATTATGCATCAACATCTCTACTCAATGTTGATTTACAATAAAAAGGATAAACATTAGTATACAATGAACAAAGATAAACATCTTTGCAAAATAAGTGATAACCCAATAAACTACGTAACATTAAAAAAAGAAGCTCTAAAGACAGCAACAATAAATAAATCTTGTCAAAGAACCTGATATCCGTAACATGAAAATATGTGTGATACGCAAATGTAAATGTGAACGATTTCCCATCAGTGTTTGTATTTCGAATGCGTGAGGTCAACATCAAATCTCCTCCAGGCCCCAGAGTAATACGTAGGCGAAATTCATATCTGCAAATAATTTGTATGTATTCAGCATAACTTAATTGGCTATTAGAAGAACTGGCAGCCAAAAATATCACAAGGCATAAAACAATACAAGTACCAATAGCACACCATGACATTACATAATATCTGTTCCTATAAAACTAGATCGAACTTCAGCAAAAAAATTAAGTTACACACTGGTCTATCTTACTGAACTTATCTTTAAATGCTTTTGTTTTTTGAGATGGAAACACAAATAATTTGCTTCAAATGTTGTTTAAGTAATGCAGGACATGACGAGTTGAACTGTATAACACTCCATCCTGAGTCTCGCACCTGTGAGGCCAGATCTTCACATCTTCTTCAGAGTGCTTAAGTATTAAGTCAATGAAGGCCTTGTTGGAGTTATTTATCGGGAACGGCGGGGGGTCATTGTCAATGGTCCAAAACCTGGTCCTTGCAAATCCATGTGGTTCAAGAGAACCAAGATTGCTGAACTGCACATGCCAATTAATTTACTTTGAAAGAATAACTTAAGTGGCAAAACATGATTGGTTAGCATAAGAGATGGACATACTTGGGGAAAGCAGATTGGAATACCTCCACGAATAGTCTTTGGAGGCTTAAAAATAGCCTGCATAAACCATCAATATAGTTTACAAGAAAGAATGCATTAGCCAAGCCCAGGCACAAGAAATGACTAAGACATATGGCTGATCGCCATCATCTTTGAGTAGTTTGAATTGAAGATGGATAAAAATTGCAATTTATTATGCCTGAAGCTTATATGATGCCAAACCCACAAAAAGAAGCAATCATTTTCCTAGGAGTTATGATCGAAGGTTTTATGCATTTTAGGTCTTCTAGGTTGAATATTCATTAAAAAGATTATATAATGTATCTAGAATAATCCTAGACTTCTAGTATAAATTGACTATCATGCATTTCACGTCAATAGACTTCCCCTCTGCAAAGAGTGAAATATGAGAATATGTTTCCACAGTTGAATGCTATAAATCCTACATCAAACCCTTCATTGTTGGTCTCAAGGATATATATTAAATTCATATGACATAATAAATTCATGGATATTCCTCCAGTGGATGACAAATAGAGACATATATACATATGATTTGGTTATAAGACAAATTGTCACCTTCTAGTTATATTAGCACCAATCTCACTACAAAGTTGCAAGCACTCTCCAGTAGCACCATGTTTTCACGAAATGATTTTTTGAAACAACTTCACTAATAATTCAACAAACACAAGTGTATGGTCACTTTCTAATATTCTGTACTTTATCAACGAAAAGATGATGTTAAGAAAACAAACCACACTAGAAAAACCATTGGAACAGAATGGTACCGATTACTGAACAACTGAGAGTAAACTACTTCTTACAGCTGATGGTAAAGAGAAACAATTGCATCAAGAGAATTTTTTAAATTCATCATGCGCTGATCTATACAGCTTATATATCACAGTAACAGGAAGTACCTTGCTACTAACAAAAAGCAATTCTTCCCCGTGTTCATTCTTCCAGGACGTGACATGACCTCCATACAGGTATACCTGGTCATAAAACCACTCTTAATCAACAAGCTTTCTATGCTTTCTGCTTGAAAATTATAGCAAACAGCACACAAAGAATGCACTTGAGATCAAGAAAGTGGGGACATTTACGATTCCTTTAGTAATGGGATAAAAAAAAAACAATATTCTAGCTCAGTACCACCAAAGTTTCTTGTTTTTCGATACACTCCAGTAACAGCAACTATCAAATCTAAAAATTTAACGAAAAAGAAACAAACTTGAATTCATAATCACCCATAACATTGAACCTATTCAAATGGGTTCAGATCTAGTATCCTGAATAAAGCAGCATTGGTCTTTCAAAACATAAAAAACCAATCAATGTCCAGAAAAAGGATAAAAGAAATGACAGTAGATTTGCAAAGAAATGAAGAAAAAGGGCAATTGGGTTTCATTAATTACACCAAATCAAGAGATGGATAAAGAGAGAAAATATACCTCCGCAGAGCAGCCACGAACCTCACGCAAGATGATCTTGTCAAGGCCATTTATACCCTTACAAAGCTCCACGTACTTGGTCTCTAGAGACATCCCTCTTCTCGTACCCACAGACATGTACTCACACGGACACAGACACCTCTCTTGTATGCAGAATATTAAAAACACTATGAATCCGTTAAGGATCGAGCACTGGAGGAATTGTCAGATGGGGACTGAAAGGACAGAAGACAGAAAGCGAAAGAAAAACATTTTGGGATCAATCCGTCTCTTTCCGGGGAGCTTTTCAAAAATATTTTAGCTTTTTATATTAGAATAGTTTATTTTTATATTTTTAATCCTTGCAAGTCAAAATAATAAAAAAGGTATTAATTTAATATTTTTAAAAAATATATATATTTTTTACTTCACTCTGGAACAGAAGCTATGTCGAGCAGTCTAATACTTCTACTTGTCTTTTTATATATTATCCTTTGTAAAAATGTTGTATGGGTGATAATTCTTGAAATAAAATAGGACACTTTTATATCTAAGCAGATTATTATCACATAAAAATTTACTTAGATTTTAATTACTATCTCATAAATAAATAAATAAATAAAACAAAGACAACAGAGACATGAAGGTTTTCTTTTTTAAAACTTACATTATTTTTAAAATAAATTTATTTTTTATTTTTATCTTTTTAACTAAATACTTTTTTATTTATTTTATACCAATCATTTTTATACCACTCACCAAACAATTCTTTTCTTTTATACAAATCTTTTTTATCCCACTACACTTACAAAACACAACCTTTAATATCATTATCATGTCAAAACAATATTTAAAAGCAAAGTAAATAAATCTTAGAAGTGTATTTTCAAATAAAATAAAAAGAAGAAGCTTTAGAGTGTTCTTGGAGGATCCCTCATTGATATCAGTTTGCTTCCTGCATTTTACTTTATCTAAATTTAATAATTATTGAATTATAACAGAGATTGCAAAAATCAAATAAAATGATACAAGATGAAATAAAAATGGGGTCTCATAATAGCCCAAGCTCATGCCCATGAACATTAAGACTCTGGAGAGCGACAGACATTACAATAATAATCAAGCAATAAAAATGAAGCCAAGAATCTTGACTTGTTTATCCAGCTCCAGTCAAGCTAAGACTTGCTGCTATGCATGCTGTAAGTTTCCAATTCCAAGATTGAAAAAGAAAAGGAAAAAATCTGATTGCCTAGTCCATCTCGATCCCTCTCAAACCTCCTATCGCTCCATGCATTCAACTAATTATGATTGTTAAGCCTCCTTCAAGTTAAACCACGAAAAAACAGCTAGAAACTTTGCAATCAATTAAAATTGGAGACAAGAATTTTAACAGATTCGGTGAATAATTCAATGAGTTTTTAATCCCATAAATCCATGTCCTAAGATTCCACCAATCGTGTTGTTAAAAATGAGTAATCCTGTGCATGTTTTCCAACAGTAGGGAAATATTAAATCACCAAAAAGCTTGTGATTCCACAACGAAGTTAAAGCTACTAAAGAATACCTGCAATTATATCAGCTTCACCACTAATGTACTTGGAGATGCTATGCACAAACTGCATCTGCTCCAAGCTTTGCAAGGGAGAGAATCACTGGAGCAAAAGTTCTTGGACCTTATTTGGGTATGAAAACGATCTCAGCTAGCACTACAATTTAAGCTATTTACATAAAAAAGACGGTATGTAAACATGATCTCAAGATTTCAGCCAATTCAATGGTTGAATTAAAAATTATAGAAATTTCTGTTAACAAACTCGTTTGACTTATCCAGAATTTTTTTTTTTTGTAAGCTTAGACCTATCGATCTACTCTATATATATGTTTAAAGGTATGACATTAATCCTATCACTTGTCAGTGACAATAATTTGGCTGCAAAAATGAGTCCCCAGTGTCCTCAAGCTTAAAAAAGAAATGCTATAGGGCTGTAGATTAAAAAAAAAAAAATAGACAGTTTGATAAATATAAAAAGCAGTATACAACGATTTAAACATAGCTCTACTTCTCTGCAATGATTCAAGTGTTCATTTCAAATGATTAATCCCTTTCTGGGAAAGGTTTACAGACAATTTTGAAGGCGCGTACAGTTGAAACTGAACGCCAAAAACAAAATAAATGATATCAAGTAAAAAGGTTGACGTACGTGCAACTTGCCATCAATTTGGCAAGTCCAAAGGACTAAGAACCTGATTAATCTTTCTAACTTCATATTAACGTAATCTAGGCCAGAAAAAATGCCGAGAGTAGAATCAGTGCCAATAAAGCAAGGTTATTTCCAGTAGTAATGACAGATGCATCAGATTTGGGGTCTGAAGGAGCGTCTGCCAATGGGCCATCAGCAGCAGGACCATCCATTGCTGGAGGGGATGGAGCTGGAGAATCTGCAGCAGGGCCATCGGCAGTTGTTGGTGAAGGTCCTCCCACAGGCGAGATAGACATGGCAGGCGGAGTAGCTGATGGTGCGCTAGCAGTTGGAGGCTTCGCCATTGATGGGGCAGGTGCATGAGTGGGTGGAGGTTTTGCTGTGGTTGGTGCAGGTGCCTTACTGGGTGGAGGATTTGAGGTGGATGGTGGCTTATTTGGACTTGATGCTGGTGTTGGGGAAGTTTTTGGTGGGCCTACAGGAACAGGTGAAGTGGTGGAATTTGCATTGCCTGTGCCTGCTGGGACAATGATATTGCTAACCTGCAAGACTGAAATATTATAGGGTTGAGAGGAAACAGATTTAACCAAATTTGAACTAAGGCTGGATCCTGGAACTGCTGATCCAAAGGCAACTGAATTAGAACCCAAAACCGTGACATTCAAGAACCCTTGTTGGCCTTTGGCTTGCCCACTGGACTGGAAAAGGGTGGTGAGCATAGCAGTTTTATTTTGTAATTTTTGCAGCTTTGCTACATCATAGTAATCGAGTATTACATGCCCACTCAACACATTCTTGATCTCACCGTTTGGTTTTCCAGAGAGAGGAGACATGTTCCCATTTTCCACCACTAGGACCGTTATCGTTTGGCGGCTGTTGATTTCACCAGCAAGTTGGGTTTGTGTCAAATAGCTGCTGAAGGTGCTGAAATCAGGGTACTGGCTGAGGATCTGGGTGATGTTAGAAGCTCTTACAGTATTGAAGAGAAGAAAGGAGGAGAAACAAAGAGCAAAAAGGGAAGAGGATTTGAGAGACATCTTTTGAAAACTGGTCATCAGGTGATGAGGTGATATCTACATTGAAGGCAAATGGAGTTTTTATATGCAAATGAGTGGATAAGAAGAAAGGTTCTATATTTGTCAAGAGAAGTTCCTCTGTTCAACCGAGTCTGTTGCGACTTTTGTTTGGTTGAAAACGAGGGTCAGTGGTGGAGCTTCTTTCGATATGTAGAGCCTTATGCCAAGTTTACCGTTCATGTCAGGCACGTAGTTTCTTTTTTCCTAAAAATGGGCCATCTTAGAATACGAGTGTTCGATTGATCCTGCACCATATATATTTTTTTTTTGTGTCTCTTGTTAATGTTTCAAAATAGAATGGACAAATATATAAGAGATAGAAATCGTACTACGTTAAAAAAAAAAACAGAAACAAGGATAAAATAAATATGTTTCCAAGACTTTTGGAGTGGATATTTGTATTTTTAAAACAAGAATGACAGAGAAACATGTCATTTTTTTTTAGTTTTTTTTTTCTTGAGATAGTAACTAAACTCTACTGAGAATCATTCAGCATGGTTAATCTTTTTTATATCTAGTAGATACATGGTACATGTTCCTACAGCATCCCTGTAATGAAATCAGAAACGCTGCAATTTTTGCATAAAATTTCAGAGGAATCTTAGAGGGACCATATTTCAGGTGTTACTTGTTAGGTCTAAAGCTGTTTTATGTCAGAAATCTATCTCCCTTTTAACTATACCTTCAATAAATCTCTCTCCCTTTTATGTCAGAAAGCCCATTTTGACAGTCATGAGTTATTAGTCTTGCCACACGCCTTCCTCTACTCTACAAGAAAAGGTTTCGGGGGAGAATATTCCTCCAATTAATGGAAAAGCCAATGTTCCTGAACTCTGTTGACATCTTAAATTTATTTTTCTTTGGGAGGGAAACAATGGTGAGAGGTGGCTGATAGCAGTGTCTTCTGTCATATCCCTCAATTTTGGGAACCCAAAAAAAATCTGGGAGTCCACTACCACCATCCTGAGGAATCTTCAATTGCACTATAAATAAAAATGAGTCAGCACCTGGCCAAAAACTGCACAGAGCTTTTAGTTTTGAGCACCGCCGCAGGAACTATTTCACCTCTGGGCAAATGTTTCGGCAACTAGGAGAGGGAAAGCGATAGTTGCATCACAATGGAACTGGTCAAATGCAACAAAGAGGCAGATGAATTATCATTGCACTGACAAAAGAACATTATTAGACAAAAAAAAACTGCAACAGTATCTCAAAATTCTGAACACATGGAAATAAGACACAGAACTATGATGCTCGTGGCTAATTGTGGGATCTGCAAGTGGTGTTGATCAAAAAACCTGAAATGGAACAAACAAAGGATGAATTAGGGGAGATCAAACCATACCTTAACAGTTTTAGCAGAACTTCGTATTTTCCCCCTTGACACAGCCTCGTCAGGATGAGCTCCAGAATCATTCCCATCAAATTCTTGTACCGTGTTGATAAATACAACAACTTGAATGTCAAGCTTCAAGGGTTGGAAGCTTGGAACCCACCGGAGACCAGGAAGAAACTATCGAGTTGAATAGTCGGTTAATTAATTAATTATAGTGTGTGTGTGTATATATATATATATATTAAATTAATGTAGTTGAAATTAATTGATTATAGTAATTTTATATATTTTTTTAATTAATATAGTAGAAACTAATTGATTATAGTAATTATATATATCTATATATATATATATATATATATTTAATTAATGTAGTTGAAAGCTTGTAATTAGTGTTTGGTAGGTTAATATAGCTCATAGCTAATACCTACAAAAAAATCTCTTTTAATGAAATGAAGATTTTATGATATTCAAATAAATATCTTTTTAGAGAGAAAGTATAATAATATTTTTTAAAAAGATGCTTTCAATATATATATATATATATATATATATATATATATATATATATATATATATATATATATACAGTAGAGAATGAAGATTATGAATTTTTGTTATGAAAGTCTCATGATATATTTATAGTTTATGAGTCTTGTTTTTTCGTTGAGAGAAGAGACTGAAGTGTAATTTTACATTTGTGATACTTTAAGTTGTATTGTAAGTTGTATTCTACTCATTTTATCAAATTAAAAGATAGTGGCATGGCTGACCATTAAAGACTTTAATACATCTAATGATTTTGGTGAAGTATAGACTTATTTAATTAAGCTTATTTGTTGAGAAATAATTCTTTTGTGAGTTAGCGTCAAACCTAACATGCCTAGGCTAAGCACAATAAAAAGCCCATCTGTGGCTGGGTCTGGCTAGCACAGAACCTAATACCCAGGGTTTAGCACACTATCAAGCTCATCTGTGGTTGGGTCTGGCTAGCACAAAACCTAATGCCCGGGGTTTAGCACACTATCAAGCCCAAGGTTAGGTCTGGCTAGCTCTAGACCCAACACAGAGCTTAACACATTGCCAAGTTCAATCATGACTGGATTTAGCTAGCATTAGACCCAATAGACCTTCACTAAGGTATGTTTGTGTTTTAAAAAAATTATACTCATAAGTTTTTCTTGATCCAGAATTTTTTGATAAAAATATACTATTGAAATCTTGATTCATCACCTTGCTTCTTGGCATAATAAAGTTTTATCTATGTAATGTGTATGATGAGTTCTGAATGGCGCTATTGCTGCTACTTTGAAGAGCTTGTTTGATATTGTGGTAGGATTGTTTTTTACTCGAAAATATATTAAAAAAATTATTTATTTTTTTTAAAAAAATTATTTTCGACTTTAGCATGTCAAAATTATCTAAAAATATAAAAAACAATAATTTGAAGCACAAAAGAAAAATGAAAAAGGTTAAGATTTTTTCAAAAATATTTTTGAAACGCAAAAATAAACAGGTTCGACGCTTGTTTGGTATGCTAGTTATTTGCTTTTCAAAATGTTTTTTCGCTTAGAAATACATTTAAAAAATATTTTTTTATTTTTTAAAATTTATTTTTGACATCACTACATCAAAATAATCTGAAAATACAAAAAAAAATATTTTTAAAACACAAAAATAAATAAGCTCGAAGTCATGAATCCTATGCTTTGCTTACTTAAAAAGTATGGTTAATTATTTTCTAGTCCCTATAGTTTAATAAAACTGATTTATTAATTCTCGTGTTTCAGAAGTCATATATTTAATCCTTATATTCTTTATCTATTTTATCTTCAGTTTTTTTTTTGTCAATTTTATATCTTTTTTATTTTGAACTTGTTTTGTTTATAATTAATTTTTAAGAAATAGAAATAAAAAAAATAAAAACAGAAGAGAAGATATTAGAGAATTAACATAAAAGAAACTACTAAATTGAGGATGATCAATACTAGTTAAGGGCCACTTAGTTATGTTTTATATAAAAAAGGGATTAATTGATTAGTTTTAATAAAATATAGACTCAAAGATTAAGTGACTATGTTTTTAGTGATATCTATGTTTTTTATATATATAAATTATTTAATGTATTTTGTAAAGCAAGTGACTTTTTAGAACCAAACTTTGGTATGTAAGGTTATAATTGGTTAGTATTTTAAGAAGAAAGAAATACATAAATATTTTTTATTAAAGATAAACACACACACACATATATATAACAGTTTTGGAGTATAGTTTGTATAACAGAAAATATAAAAAGACATTTTCTCTATGTTTGTTGTCTCTGTTTTTTTTAAAAAAAATATTAATGAAACACAAACTTAAAAATTTGATATTAATACATCAATCTATTCTAGCTAATAGGATAAAAACTAAGAACAAAATATTTGGTTCTTAGTGTAACTTGATCAGTGGAAAAAAATGAATTTATAACCTCAAGCAAATTTCAGATGATTGGTGTAATATGAGGTAAAAACGGTGTAAAGAAGGAGTTGCGAGTTGTTTGGTTAACCTAACCAATTATTTTTTTTAAAAAAAATCAAAACCATATTATTTTAATTTTTTTTCATGTTAACATGGGTTTTGACAGGCTTATTATACTTGCTTAGAGCAAGTGGTAGATTGATCAGATTAACCCGCCACACCGAGTCGCTTACTTGTGAAATATATTTTGTTTAGACATATAACCATGTAATTTCTCCAATGAACTTCCATGTATGTTCATCACCAAAGCAGCCTCATTTAAGATTTTGGAAAGGGTGTCAAAGAAAGGTTCATACGAGCACAATACAAAAGCATTTGAGAAGCTCTTAATTCTGTCGATTTCTCTTCAAAAGTTCAAAGAAAGCAGAACTATAACACAAAAATGCAAAAAAATTGCGTACATTAAAATCATACTATCCAAAATTGGAAAGCTCAATTCAGATTTGGCAAAGAAATACATTCGGTCACATAGGTGAATGTACAGCACCAACTACTAAGCTGTAAAAGGTGTATTTACACTAGCAAGTTGATTATAAATAGAAACCTTTTCTTGTTTACATTTGAGATTCCATCAATGGTGAATCTGCACATGTGGGGTAAAATATTACATGCTGAAACAAATCTGTAATCCAAAAATAATAACGAGCTGCCAACAATTAGTTCTCTTCTGTGTCAAAATATGATCAATCTAGGGACTGTCTCCTCTGTGAGCTTCGCCGGTGTAGCTAGTAAGGTTTTTCGAATTTGTTCTGCATCCATCAAGCTCCCATTTGGATAAAGAAATCATACCTGAAATCCTTTTGTTAGCCTATTCCATGACCAAAAAGGCCAACTAAGGGTGGTCAAGGGATATCAAATGCCAACCTGAGCATTTTCTGTTTTATACTTTTGGAGCTCTTCTTGTGTTCGTATAAGCCTATATTTACAGAAGAAGATTTTAACGAATACTTGATGTTATTTTTTATACATATGTGAAGATAAACTACATGATGTAAATTCATCTGCATGGCATTACAATTACCTCCATTGCAACTCGGTTATTTCATGAAGCAATTCCTTCTCCCTATCATGAGCTGCTTCTATCTGCAAATTCCACACAAATATTCCTTAGCTTCAGGAATAAAATACAATCTAGTTCACAAAATTAATGTAACTGAAAATATCCCTGGCCTTTGAAAGTAATCAACACTAGAGTTACATACCAAAGATTTCTCTGTAGATCCACCTTGCGCCGTTGCCCATCCCCCATCAGTTGTGCGGTTGCCTAAGAAAACAAAAACATTCAAGTAAGATAACCGTACAGATTAAAGAAAAATAGCTTATTCCAAAGGCAAGTAATTGCTGCACCTGCAGTGTCACCTCCATAAAGTTGCCTCATTAGATGCAGAATACCATCCTGTCGAGAGGGGAAAAGAGTCAACAAATGCAGAAATTTTGATTACATACGATGGAAAAATATGAAACTATACTCTACAATACATACCCTTTGAGTAATATTTGTCTGTAGAACAGAAAGCAATAGTGGAAACACAGAATGATCCAAAACAGTTGATGGTATGGTTTCTGATGGTGATGGCGAAGGCGTTCCTGGATGTTGGGTGAGCACCTACAGAACCCATAACATTTTCATGAGAATGGGAAGGTACTATACAGCTTCGATCATAAGAAACCTGAGTAACAGGAACTATATTCTATTCAGAGATTCCATATGCACTAACTGGCTAAAAACCGCCCTCTGGGGAGAATTTTCCTCGTAAATTAACCGTGATATAAAAGGCTCCAGTTCAGCATTTCAATATATGGGAATCAATCTTCAGAAAAAGCTGACAGTCAATAGCTGGAAGACTAGACAATGTATAAAAGAAGATTTTGACACATAAAACTCAAAATTGATGGGGAAACGAGTACTAATTATCAAAAAGTTAGAAAGAAACTTTGTTCCCTCTCGGCCTAACCAGATAAAAAAAAAAACCTGAAAGGAACTAAATTTCTTTGCAACTAGCTTAGTAAGAGTGCACTAAGTCCAGTGCCCCTCAAAGCCTCTGTTTGTGACCTTTTCTATGAGTACCTGAAGGAATCACTATTAAAGTTATGGATTGTTCTTATTTTTTCATAAGAATTACGTATCACTCCATAAGTTAAAAATCCAACACAATCATAATTATATTAAAAAAAATCACATATGTGCTTTAATGTTAAATATTGAAAAAGAAAATTAAACCCGTGACATTAAACTGCAACTATAATATAATATTTTGATATGTGATGAATAAACACTTTGTGCTACAAAAAAAGTCTGAAGGACAGTTAACTAGTTCATCCCAAAAACTGTGAAGAAAAAATGAAAAAGGACCACTAAATGCTTAAACTAATACTTGTTGAGAAGCTAAAAATTTAGGTGATATCTAATCAAATTGGGATTTTATTTCATCTGAATGGATAAATTGTCTTACATCTTTAGTCAAGATCATCTAACTTAAGACCTGAGAATTGTTTTAGGCCATGGCTTTGCTCTATCCCAGTAATAAACTGAAAAAACATTAGAAGTGTGCAACATTCTGCTCCTACAATTGTTATCGAACAAGCCCTGTTGAAGGAATACTACGTTGTATCAGTTGTGCACAACACATATTTCACATACCTGACTCTCCAAAACTCTTCAAAAAATCATAAATACGCAATGACATGTCTGACTATTTTGTAAGTACATGTAGAAGTAGAAAACCTAAATGGTTTTGACTTAGGCTTCGACTTCTGAGTATGAATAAAAAGGTGGTGTCTAGTCTCAGAGAATACCATGTCAAAAGATCATATATAAAAGCTATTCTCTAACAATTTGCTTGAGATTCTGTAGAATTGATCTACCGTTTCTTAAATTTTTGAGAGTTAATTTAAAGCGGCCTTTGGGAGTTATGGTTCTACTTATCACCTTTCTACTAAGTTTACCATAATCAATCTTCGTAGAAGTTAATTTATCTCCATTGATTTTTAGCTTATTCACATGCTATTTAAAAAAAAAAATTGTAGGAAAACAATAAAACGTAAACTAGAAAAGATCAAAGGATAATAAGATGTACAATGGCACAAATGTGCTGACCTCAAAATTACGAACCTGCATGCTGTGACTCTTCTGCAGAACCAGAGGTGAGACTGCCTGAAAAGGAAAGTCGAGTTATATCCCATCTGAATAAAAGAAGGGACATCAATACTGAAATTTAGTCACCTTTTCTATATCAACATTCTCTGAAGTAACTTTGAATCGTCCTCTTTGCTGAACAACTGGAGGCTTTGCCTTTTCATCTAGTTCCTCACTGCTTGCCCCTGCAAACAGCTCTTTGAATATGCGGGTAAGTGAAATCTCCTCAGAAGAGAGAGAGAGAGAGAGAGAGAGAGAGAGAAGGTATGATACAGTAATTAATGCAAAATTGGGAACTTGTTTCCCTATTAGAAGAAAATGCAAGAAGAAAGAAGAAAATATAAGACAGCAAAGCCATCATGTACCAATCAAAGAGAAACTGGGAATTCTATGCACATGAAACAGAAATGCTACAACAATGACGAGAATTTAAGCACTTGCCTGATGACTTAAATGGCTTTGAAGGATTTTCAGAAGGTACATCATCTCCATCTTGATTAATTATTGCTCCGTTGATATTTGAATGATTTGGTGGTTGATTTTGCAACTTGTCACTGTATGGATTCCGAAAATCATGGTAAGAACATGCCAAAGGATGTTAAAATAAATTTTCATATGAGAAAAAGAATATTCAGTCACATATTAGAGTATATCACTTATATGGGATGCCAAGAATGTAGAATACACTCAATGATAAAATGAAACAAGACAGTATAACTATTAGGATGGTAGACAGTTTATATGTTCTAAGAATTAAACTATTCCAAGTTCGAATTAATACACAGGATCAACTGTCAAACCTAGGTTTTCCGTTGATACCAGAAGCTGGCCTTTCAGTTGCATTGCCTTCAACACGATCCGAAAAAGGTGAAGAATTTTGCGAAACATGCTGTTCATGGCATGGACTTGCATTGATTGAGTCATCATCGGATTTTACACTTCTAACTCTGAAAACAAATCATAAGATTCTTATTAGAGTTCAGTCAATGTATAGCTAACGAATTCTCTGACAATTAAAGATATAAATTTTACAGCATTCACAGAGAAATATAAACACAAGCACTTTGGTATTGGGTTCAGTTTTATTTAAAGACAATGCTAAGCATTAGCTTTTCCATGCAGAAGCACTGCTGCTCACTGATTACTTCTTATAAGTGGCTAAACAAATAAATAAAGATAAAAGCATAGGTTAGGGACACACTTCGTAATATTTATTGCGGAGTTGACTGATGGAAGCGGTGCAGCTCGATTTTGCACGTCTTTATCCTCCTGTCAAATTTATGAGCATTAGAACCAAAGAAACCAAGTAAATGAGAAGATGAAAATTGAAGCACCTATCTCTCTACAAGATGTGCAAGAACCAGATATCAAAATACCATCATTTCTGTGACTTGTCCTAGGGAAGAATTCCGAGGTTCTGATTGCTTTTCAACTGCATCAAGTGTAGACAAAGAATTCGAGCTTCCTCCCGGATTACTATCAGTCGTATGGTCCTCAGCATCTGGTATCTGAAGCCAAAAAGAAGAGGGCGTGAGACAGGGAATCCTAACCACTGTTACCAAGTTGATTTTAACTGAGACGGTATCAGCCATTGCGGTACCAAGGAAGCCTGAGCCTTCACATCTTCAAGGTTGAAGTTCCAACCGCTAATTCCCCGTTTGTATTCATTCTACATAGGATTACAAGCAAGATATTACTAAAGTATAATGAGATATCTGCAAATAAAAGAGCAGTATATAAGTGAAACAAATACATCCTTGGATGTAGATTATACTATCCATGAACAAAACTATTATAGACTCGTTAAGATCAGCTTGCAGCCAAAACACTAATGACAGACTACAACTTAACACCACAAAACTGATACAGTAAACAAATAGTAATTAATAGGCATGCGAAATCTAAATACATGACAGAAATCAACAGCCACACCCAATATCATGTTATTTGATAAAAACAAAAAAAAAACTAACTTAACAAATCTTAAACATGAAAAGCTGAAGAAAACTCTGAGAGTACTCAAGATGGTCGAGAACTTGGAAAGCTCCATTACTTTATAGGATAGCCATCCTTTCAGTTTATGTTATTAGAAAATTGTGATGATTGATAATGGAACACAAAAATGCATTTGAATATTGGAAAAATATGCAAAAGGAAATCTACACTTGAAATGTAAGAAATACACTGCTACAATTTCAAAGAAGCATAATAAATCAACATACAATTTAGAAGGGAAAAAAATCAGATAGAAAAATATTGTAGTTTTACTAGAAATCAAATTAACATCTGCTTTAGACAACAAAACATTCAAACCTGTGATAGTTCCTCCATTTCCCCATCGGGCATCTTCTTTTGAGCAAGCATGTCTTCTTCCTTTCTCTGCATTTCAAATTAAGGCAATTTTTAAGTTCACAATGCAAGTCAGAATAGAAAATGAGGCTGTTTATTGTTGCAGTAATGTCCTTAAAACTTAACTCACTAACCTTCAAAGCCTTGATACGATCACCAAGATCGGGCAATCCGTCCAATAATATCCGTACGATATAGTCATTCGACCTTGCTTGCTTGAAAAAGGAATGCTTTAACAACTTATTTGCAGAAGGTCGTTTCAAAGGATCTTTTACCAAACAACTAGCAATCATCTGCTTAAAAGACTGGGGAGATTGAACAAAAGACATATCAGGCAACTAGCTTGAACCAAACGGTATTACTCTGCTAGTTTTCATTCCTTTTTTAGTATGAAACTCTGCTAGTTAGTTTGTTAAAAGCATACCTTAGAGAACTTCTTATCCCTTTCTAAATCCAGGCCTGGGGGTGCATTTTGCAAGGTCATAAGCAGCACCTTTACAAGAGAAAATTTAATTCAGACTGAGATAAAATTCATGGTGTTTTACAAATTATGTTACTTATAATTCTAGTACAGTCTAGGCACCTTCATTGGAGGATATTTTGAGAAAGGAGCGTGCCCATGCGCAAGCTCCAAAGCAGTTATCCCAAAGGACCAGATGTCAGCCCTGTGGGAAAATTTTCAGCAATACATCAATTCCATGATATCGAAACCTTATGAGGAGGAGAAACTCTTGAAAAGAGACTGGACTTACTTGAAATCATATCCATGAAGCTGCTCCATGACCTCAGGTGCCATCCTGAAAAACAAAAGACAGGGGTATAAGGCACAAGTACTATTGCCGTATTCACACCGTTGTTTCTTATCTCCTTGCAATTATCTGTCACCTGAAGACTTCATTTTATTCATTTCAAGATAGGCCCTCTAATAAATACATAAATATTTTTCTAAGATAACAAAATGGATTGTATTTGTCCAAATCGTATAGGTATGATCTTCATTGTGAATCGTGATCAATCCAATACAAAACTTTTGTAGATATGTTGTGGAGTATTCCTTTATCATTTCGTCCAACAGTTTGAATTCTATGAAATTTCTCGATATCATTTAAAAAGGTTCCTGACATAGTGAAATATTTCTACAGTAGACTCCATTAAACATACATTAAGCCTTGATAATTATATGAATATTAAGGCTAGCTTTTATTTACGGTAACATACAATAAGGGGGTCGAAAACAAAATCAAGAATTTAAAATATATATTAGAATTCTTAAAATCATACCAGCAAGGCGTCCCAACAAATGTATTCCTCATCCGTTGCCTGTCTCCTGAATCAAAAAGGCAAGCAGAAACACCAAAATCTCCCAACTTGACTGCGCCACGTCCATCAACGAGAATATTACCAGCCTTCAAAAAACATAACATAATCTCAATCAGAGAACTAAAAGAAATGACTTATAGCTGTGTAAGAAACTAACATTAATTCCAGAAACCAAAACAGGTTTCTAACTAGGGAGTTGAATGATTATTTGGTACAGCATAAAATAACAAAGCATACAAGCATGTAAGATAGTGCCACGATAACACAGATTCTATAAACATTCGAAATTGAAACAATAACACATACAAATAAGTCCCATTTCTTAAGGTAATTAGATATATAATTAGGCGATATATAAAGATCGTTTAGAGCTAATGAAAGTTCGATCAGAAGGACTAAGAAGTCTAAAGACAGGATTACCTACTTTAACATCGCGATGTATGTGGCCCTGTTGATGAAGATACTCTATTCCCTTCAATACCTCACGTAGTATTGTTGCTATCACCAACTCCTCAAAACCATCAGGATAAGCAGCCTTCAATATGTGAAGACAAGAACCCCCAGCCATAAATGGCATGACAACCCACAAATTATGATCACTGACAAAGGAGCAGTGTGATTTCAGAACATTAGGATGGTCCACCAAGATCATTGTTTGCACTTCCCGTGAAATATTACTCTGTCAGAACAGCAGTACATATAAGCCAAAATTAACTTTAAAAAACACAAGGAAAAATGATCTAAAACACACTATTACCTTGTTGCAAGTATTAAACTTCAAAACAAAAATGGAATCATACTTTTAAAAAAAAAAATCTACAAAATCATGCTGTGCAATTAAAATCCAACATGAAAAAATTAAATTTTATTCCTTGTTCTAATGATCCCATAATGCGATAGCCCACGATTTTCGAGTGCATCATTTTTTTATTTTTAATATTTGCAAACTTTTAGGTATCTGCAGAACAAGACACACACACACACACACACAAGATTTCAGTCTAGCTATGATATTGACAACGAAATTTGAATGTAAAAATCCAATCTTAATCAATTACAACTAACAAAAAAAAAATACAATATGATCACGAGAAAACAATATTCAAGAACAAAAGAAAGAAAGGAAAAAAAAAATCTTTACCAGATCAGCGTTATCGCGTTCAAAGTCAAGAATCTTGATGGCGACAATCTCATCAAAAGGAACACACAAGGCACGATGAACAGAAGCACTAACACCTTGACCAACCTCTTCGTAAAGAAGATAATTCTCGGATCCAATGGGATACTTCTTCTTCTCCATTGTCTTACAAAACCCTTTATTATTTTCTTTTTCACTCTACAAAAAATCACACCGAAGAAGCTCTTTCACACGTTAAATAAGCTCGTAATTTGAAGAAGAGGATCCATGACAATAATAACGTTTCTAAGAAGCAGAGATATTGCTAGATATTCACATGGTGGTGGAGGTGACGACGAGGAGTGAAAAGAAAGGGAAGAGGATCGTGCATTAATGACGAGGTTGTTGACTTCTAAGATTTCTCTTTCTCGTGAGATTGAGAGAAAGGCGAGGCTAACGGATCGCCGCTCAAACTGGTACTATGTTTTTTTTTTTTTTATTTAACGTTATTTTACGTAGGTTTTATATATATATGTTGTTGTTGTTCTTGTGTTATGGATTTGCTCCGGCCACCTGATTTTTTTTTCTTATTTTTTATGGTCGGTTACGATTTTTTATTTTTTTATTTTTTAGGTTTCTTTTTCTTAAAGGAGAGGGATTCATTATTAAACTTTGAATTTGAGTAAAGGTATCGTGTGAAGATTAAATGACATCGAATAATTAAGGTGGTTAATTAAGATAATTAGCAAAGGATTGATTTATTTTCTTAGTTTAAAATGGCAATAGGAATACGAATGCTAATCTTATCTTATTTTCTTTTTCGATTTACCAACTGAAAATCTCATTCAATCACTCATTTTAAGATAGGAAGTTTTGAAAACTACTATTTTCGATTAAATAAAATCTATGTTAAGGAAATTATCTAGGGTTTAATTTGGATTGCTTGTCAATGTTATTCAAGCTGCGGAGTATTTCGGAGTTATTTAGTTATAAAAAATAGGGTTGAGCAAAAAAATCAAAAAACTGATTAAACCAAGAAAACTGGAAAAAAAAACTGAACCGTGAAAAAAACCGATTAAAATTTTAAAAAAACCGACCGGTTTGGTTTGGTTTTATAAGCCTGAAACCGAAAAAACCGAACCCAAACCGAAAAAAAACCAAGCCAAACCGGAAAAACCGAGCCAAACCAGAAAAACCAAAGCCAACCCAAAAAAACCGAGTCAAACCAGTTTGAACAGGTTTTTATCCAAAAAAACCGAATTGAACCGAACTAAAACCAGTCGGTTTGAACCGGTTTTGGTTTTTTTTTAAATCGATCTAGTTATTTTTTTTTATATAAAAACTGAATCGAACCGAAAATGATCACCCCTAATAGAAATAGCCTAATGTGTTTGGTATTTTTAGAAGTATATTTTTTTAATTAAAAATATATTAAAATAATATTTTTACATATTTTATTTATTTATTTTTAATTTTAGCATATTAATATTATAAAAAAACACTTAAAAATATAAATTTAATTTTTTCTCATTTAAAAAATAATAATAATCATATTGTAGTGTTAAAATAAACACTCACAGATCACATAATAATTACGGATATTATTTTTATTTAACGGGAAACAGTATCATTCAATTTACTAGAAAATTTATTTTTTAAGAATTTCAAAATGCACCTTCACATCCATCTTTTATATTAAAAAGAAGAAATTTTTTCGAATATCAACTCCAAGAAAAGAAGTCAGTAAGTTAGGGAAGAAAAAATTCCTTCCATATACCCTTAGTTTAAGATCCACCACTGACAGCTCCAGCTCCGGCTCCGGCTCCTCCTCCGTCGGTTATGGCCAGACCTTTGCTGATTCTCAGTTATCCGCTAGCTGAGCTTTGCTTTCCAGTAATTTAATTAGTTTTTTTAATTAATAAGAAATATTAATGATAATTATTTTCCTAAAATAGATTCTTTTTTTTTTTTGCTTAATCAAATAATGAAAAACAACTTGATTTTTAGATAATAATTTTCTTTAAAAAATAACTATTTCCTAAGTTTGCAAAACAATCGCACTCTCATTAGTACTCCTCAAAGAATGGCCTAAAAATAGTTTTTTAAATTTATTTTTTCGTATACCATGCCCTTTAATTTCCATCAATCAATCGTTATATATTCCTAGTTTAAAATTTTGTATAGTCAAAAATACAAGATTCTGGCGTATGAATGATATTCAAGCATTTGTTAAAGGGTTAGTTATTAGTAGTTATTTTTTTTTATTTTTAATGAAATGGTAGTTAAAGGTTATTGTGGTAATTATAAAGCAAATTTTTTTTAATATTGTTTAGAAAACAATTTCAAACTATAATCTTCATATAATTTTATCTTGGATTATATGAAGATCTTTTTAAGTGGAGATATTTTTAGTTTTGGGTTAGATATAAAGAATTAAATAAAAAAATGTTTTTTCTTTAATTTTGGATTTTAGAATCAACATTTATAAATAAATTATTTTTAATATACTTACATTAATATAAAATACTTAGTTTTAATTATAGCAACCAATCTAAATAGGCCTTTTAACAAAAAAATTTATACACATACCACACTTCGTCATGGTGGTGTGTATGATATTTTAGTCATTTTATTTTTTGTTTTGTAATAAAACATAATTAATTTAAGGGTCTGTTTGAGAGTATGGTTACGGTTACTTTTCAAAACATTTTTTATTTTGAAATGTATTAAAATGATATTTTTAAATTTTTTAAATTTTTTTTTTAAATCAACATATTAAAAAAATTTAAAATATAAAAAAAATTAACCAAAAAATAAAATTTTTAAAAAACCCGTGTTTCCAAACACTCTTATAAAGAGAGATATCAAAATATTACTAGTTAGATGCATTGCACGTGTGGCTATATTAATATTGATGCACCTAACACTCATGAGAACTTCATGTACGTGTGTGTTAAAAGATACTAATCCACTAGTATTTTTACTATTCAAAATGGAATAGTTGAAATTGATATTAATTGATTTCATTTAATTATTGTAGTTTCACCTAACTATTTCTTTTTTTCTTCTTGCCCCAAAAAGACATATTTGACTGTGGAGGAATGTTTTTGCACTTAGATTGATTTCAATTTTTTAAGTTGTTTTCTAGATTTTTTAAGTCATTGATAGATTTATAAAAGATGTTTAGGATATTTTTAAAAGTTTTAAGTTAAAAATAGGTTAAAATAAGTTTTTAAACAAAAAAAAATAACATCCTATTTTTCTGATCTCTCATCACTGGAATCTATAGAAAATAAATGTGTTAATTGTTGTTTTTATATATATATAAAAAAAAAGAACAAATGACCCCTTTAAGAACTTTTTTTTTTAAAATAAAGTTGGACTCGCATGTTCGGGCTTATTGTTTTTTTCTATTTTATATTTAGGCTTAATAATTAATTAAAAAAAAACTATTGAACCCAAATAAGTTCATGAGTCGGGTTGCAAGTTTAATGGGTTAATCCATAATATCCAAGCAATTATTATTATATTTTATTTAATGCTTTTTCTACCCCTTAATTTAAGAAAAAACATAATTTATATATGGATAATTTATTTTTTTTATTTATCTCGAATATAAAAGAATGTAATTTCACTTATCAATAATCTACTTTCAAAATAAATATAATAATTAAAAAAAGATGAGAGTTTTACAATATTCAACAAGCAAGTGCTACCAATATAGTATTTACTTGCAAACAAATAAATCACGTAAAATCTACATTCTAATGCATGCGTTACTCACTCCTTTCATATATTTGATCAAATTATTATATATTCTCAGATCCAAATTCGACAACTCATTTACTTAAAAAATTAATAACAATTTATAAGTTAGTTCTTTATATAGTTTATCAACATTAATAATATTTAATGTAATATCAATTTTTTTTATATCAATTGTACCATCAAAGAATTTTTATCTTTTTAATTGATACAATTAATAGAATTATTAATTATATGTGTAATATTCCTTACGTGATCCCACCAAAAACTGAAACTAGAAGGGGATTTAATTGATTGTTTTTAGCATAGTGGGAGAGAAAAAGATATGTGAATTAATAATAATTAAGGCTACAATTTAGAAGGTATATATAAGACCCATGGATGCAGTGGATCCTACCATTAAATGTAAATATAATTAGAACAAGCAAATAAGAACAAAACAAGAAACAAATACAATCAAGCAAATATATAAACATAGTAAAAGATAAAAAATAATTGCAAAGAATATTCTCCCTTAACTAATTTTTCTTTTATAAATATTTTATAATAATTGCAAATTTAGTGACTTTCCATCTTAAATTCTTTAATTTGTTCATCATCAATTAAACAATTTATTAATTAATAATTTATTTATTTATTGTATTTATTGAGATAAATAATTCTGAAACGATTAGTTTATCGTCTATTCAGAGGTAGCAAAAGGATCACAATAAATTAACGAAGCACGCACGCTCTTGGAAATAAGAAGGGAAAAAACAACAGAGAGAAATCACAATCAAGCATATAAAAATAGAAAGAAGAGGAGAATTAAATGCAAAGAATATCTCTTAATTAAATCTCTTAAAAAAAAAATCATAATAACGAGCCTTTAATGATGTTCTATATATCATCTTAAATTCTTATGTAGTTATTTCATTAACTTTCAATCTGTTGAGCTAATATATATCAATTCAACACTGCACATGAACAAACTAGTAGTTCTTTCACTGACTTTCAATCTGCGACCGCAGAATTCTCCCATTGAAAGATAGAGATCAGAGCATACGATAAGAATATTAAGTGTTTTTTACATTGCTTGCGTGCTCCTCAAATCTCAAAATCCTTGCCTTTTTAAAAGCAACAAATAACTAATAACTATGGATGAAATCTCAAAAATCCAAGTATTACAAGAATATTAACAAATTGGATAATCGATTAATCAATTAGTCTTAGCAATTTTTTTTTTGTTTTGATTAATGTGGGTATCTAGAACAGCTTGCGTGCACCTCGACTAATTTAACGGGTTCTGAAGTTAACGACCATACAATCTTCAGTGACCATCATATTAGCAACCACGAGGTTCGAACCTGAGATCACAGGGTGAGCAAACTTCTTTGTCCCAAACTCTTACCACTAGACCATCTACTAGATGGTTACAATATATTTTATTATCACTAGTCAAGGTGGTTGATAAGTTATACTTGGTACTTGGTGGACTAATGTGACTTTTGACTAATTAATATCTACAAATTAAAGGGGTTTTTTTTGTGGATGAGGGAACTTTCCAATGCTTAAATAAGTATTTTTTTTATAAAGAGAAAATACAATAATATTTAGAGAGAGATTCTCTTAAAATATATATACATTAGAGAATAAAGATTGTGAACCTTTGTTTTGAAGGTCTCATGGTGTATTTATAGCCCACAAGTCTTGTTATTTTGCGGGGAGGAGTGACTGAACTGTATATTTTACTTTTATGATATTTTGAGTTGTATTGTAAACTGTATTCCACACATTTTATCCAGCTAAAAGATAAAGATATGATGGGTTATGAAAAACTTTAATACACCTAATGGTATTGACAAAGTGTAGACTTATTTAATTGAGCTTATTTATTGAGAAATAAAACCTTTAAAATTTTATGTAAAAATTTATAGAATTGACGGTGTTTAAACACAATCATCTCTTGGATCTGGTCAGAGCATCTGGGCTTGGCCATGGCTGGGTCTAGCTAGCACCAGACCCAACAGGTATATCTTTGGCTAGACCCAGCACGCCTTCATTGAAACGTGTTTGGTGCTGGTATGTGCCAGCCCGATACACCTGAGGATTTAAAAAAATCATACTTATATATTTTTTTTATCCAATATTTTGTGATAAAAATATTTAGATAAAATCTTGTTTCATCACCACTGTATTAATTAGAAATTAAGCAAAGTAACAGAGAAGCCTTACAAACTACACCTAAGTATAATAATACATAATAAAAAATAAAAATAAAAAAAAATAGAAAAAAATTAATTAAAAAATATTTATTTTTAAAAAACTCCTGCATTAGTCTCATGTAAAAATAAATATTTTCGCTTATAAAAGATTTTATTAATTGTGATGATCCCATTTGCACAAATGAGAGATTTTTCTTGTATCTATCAGATAAATCATCAGAGAGGTGAAGTGGGTTCTGAACTTCTGATAAGTTAACAACAGTAACCCGCACAGTCATGCTTGACCGTACGGTTTTTGGATGTTCTCGAGGAGTTGACCGGGGTTTGACACTTGTTTCAAGTTACGATCGATAACAGTAACTTGAGTTCGTTCCTAGCATGCATAACGTATTTGTGTGGTTGCGGGTGCTTTTTAAATAACTTTTTGTATTAAAATATATGTTAATAATATTTTTTTTATTTTTTAAAAATTATTTTTGATATCAGCACATCAAAACGATCCAAAACATACAAACCATATTAAATTTTAACAAAAAAAAATTAAAATTTTTAAAAACACAGCCGCCACAACGTTCCCAAACATTCCCTCATGAGTCGCCTATCCTGGCTGGGTCTGTTTCAAGTTTCAACTTTCAAGACTAGGGGGGGATCCTTTTTTTATATATATATATAATTTATTTTTATATTTCAAAATGTTTTTTTAAAAATTTTAAAAAGAAATTTATCATATAATAAGTAAATATATAAAACTGATTTATTGTCAATTTAATATTGAAAAATATAAAAGTAATTTACCATTAATTTTAATATTAAATGATAAATTTCTTTTATAAAAATTGATAGAATTAAAAAAAATAAAAAAACCTAAATAGCCAATTAAAAAAAAAGTCACAAAAAAAAACCCAAGCGTCCGGGGAAAAAGTTCTCACATTAAAGGATGAATTATACATGTAAAAGACCAAAAAAATTCAAAAGGCCAATAGAAATGGACCCAAACATGCAGGATTGAGTGGCCCAGAAACTCATAGATGCAAGTCACTTCAACCGACTTTTAGCTACAACAAGAATTTATTATAAAATATTTTGAAATATATATATATAGTTAAATGTAGTTGCATTTATATTTTATAACATACAACAAATTAAGAGTTATTTACCAAATCCAAGTTCGAGAACCATGAATCTCTTGTTCAAGCTCGTATACACAACGACATAACAAGAAAATTAGAGCCTCTCATTTTGAGCTTCAAGATTAGTGCGTACCTACATTCCTTATTTTAGTTTTTTGTATGATAAAGATAGAGCCTCTGTAGCAGTATTTCAAGCTGCAGGCACCCCTCTTATTGGTCGACACGGGTTCTGATGAACTCACTTGGCGGCAATGCAATCCATGCAAAAGATTGTATTAAGATCGAGAGTTTTCCCATGTAAGATCCCAGTAATTCATCTCCCCATCGTTTTATTAGATGCGATGATCCCTTCTGCAAAGAAGGGAAATTTATTTGTCGCAACAGTGATTATTCCTGTGCCTGTGAGATATTGACTTGGGCGTGTGGACATTACACCAGAGGTGAAGTGGCTAGCTTCTGATAAGTCATCGACGTTGACCAGCGCAGTCATGCTTGACCGGATGTTCCCAAGAAGTTGATAACGTGGATCAAAAAGGAGGTAGGCTCACAGGAGTCTTGGGTCTTAATTAATCGAGGTGAACACTCACTTGTTAGCCAGGTGAATGCTCAAAACTTTACTCTGATCTGTGTCTACTTCCACAGTATAATCGTGATTCGGTAACTATGCCGATCGTGGATAATCCAGCTCGACTATGTTGCTATACATGGCGGTATTAATGGGAATATCTCAATTGGTGGTGAAAGAGTGTGTGACAAACTCAGGCGGATGTTAGTGGAGGTACGATTATTGATTTAAGATCCTCTCTCTCTCTCCCTCTCTCATGGCTACCGCCTAGGGTATTCCAACCATTCAATAACATGCATGTTAAGAAGGCACTAGAATTACAA
Organism: Populus nigra; assembly: GCF_951802175.1. Classification (NCBI taxonomy): domain Eukaryota; kingdom Viridiplantae; phylum Streptophyta; class Magnoliopsida; order Malpighiales; family Salicaceae; genus Populus; species Populus nigra. The sequence continues at coordinate 47,528,324 of NC_084852.1, read as the reverse complement.
AATCAAAAATCAAAAGTCATCAATCTTTCACCCTACACCACACCACAAATTACTGTGAATTGAAGTAATAAAACTGATTAAACATGTAATTAGGATAGTAAATATTTTTTTATGAGATACATTTGATATTATATATTAATTTGACTGGAAGCAAAATTATATGGGAATTTCTTTTTGCTACAATATAAATATTATTTTCCTCTTAATTAGAAGCACAAAAAATTAATCCTTAAATGAGGGATTCTTTTGTCTTTTTAAATAAAAAAGGAACAATATGAGTACAATCATACTCTTGGGAGGGGGGGAAATATACATGCATCGAGCGGTTTATTTATCCTTTTTTTTTCAAATATTTAAATGGCAAAATTATCCTTGGAATTTGAAAAATAAAAAGCTAATTATGAGGGTGTTTTGATATTTTTAGATTTTTTTTTATTCTTGGATTTTGACAAGGATATCTTGGTAATTTTAAATTTAAGAATATCATTAAAAAAAATTATTGTCGCGTTGGCACGTGTCAGCGTGTGATGGCTACCACGCCATTCAAGTGGCGCATGAGAGACCGTACAACAACTAAAATCATGTTCTCGTCTCGACGCTAGGAGTGGCGCATTGTTGTATTTTTAACAGTGTGATACGTGCTCACGAAAGGGGTTTAGTTGGGCTGTATTAGAAGTTTTTACTTCTTCTTTTTTTTTCTCTCTCATTCCATAGAAAATCACACCTAAACTTTCAAAAAAGCAATTGTGTCGTCCGGCTTGTAATCTTATCAATTTTAGTTTTTCTTCTTTTAATTACTATTTATTTGGTTTTTGAATCTTTTTGAAGTTTGAGTTTAGTCCTTATTCTTTGATTGTTATATTCTTATTATTTTATTATTTTTATTTTATTATTTTTATCTCTTAATATTTAATTTAATTTAATTTTCTATCTAATATTGGTTCTAATTCTTGATTATTATTTTTTATGATTAATAAATGAGCAAGCTCTATTTCTTACTGTATTGGGCGGAGCCTCGAGTTTAAAAATCCTTGCCCAGACCTTATCAATATCTCTTAAGCTTGGGCGTGGCTGATGGGCTTTTAGCCCGCGAACAAGTCTAATCACAGATTTGAAAGAAGGGAATCTTTAAACAGAGAAATACAAAAAATGAATTTTGGTCAGTCACGTGACCTACAGCGTAGTGTCAAAAATACTCTAAACGAGATCCAAATAGAAAATTTTTAGAGTGCTCTGAAATAAATACAAATAGATAGATTATGAAAGATAATGACATTTTATGAATTACATATTGATAAATATTTCTAAAACAATTTCTCGACAAAATCTCCGCAACCAATGGTCATCACTTGAAAATGTGATACAAACGGTATTTTAAAAAAAAATAATTTTTTTTATTAATTTTTTTTTGTATTTTTTTTTTGATAGTTTTGATGTATTGATATTAAAAATAATTTTTTAAAAATAAAAAGATATCATTTTAATGCATTTCAGCATGAAAAACACTTTGAAAAGCAACCTCAATCACACTCTTAAACAGACATAATGAAAATCAAGATATTGTGCGAGAAACTTGCCATCTAATTAACACTGTACATAGAATTTGAAGATTTTGATGGGTTGGAGAATACAAGTCCTTTTCCTGTCAAGGAAATAATTTTAAGCTATAAATGGTTAAAAAAAAATGTTAAAGATATTCCTTGTAAGATATCCTTATCCAAACCATAACAAGTTTCCATTGAATTATCTCTTAATTACCCGCCTCTCCAATCCTAATGCACGGCTTCTGTATAATTATTGTTGTAAATATTTAATCTTATATTAATATTAATTAATTAATATAAGTAAGTGAAAGTGTATTAGAATATTGCTTAATTAATTATATGCTCAATAATACCCATGCAAAGATAAAAGGAGTGATATCTTAAGTTCGAATCCCACACGTGTAATAGTTCCACTGCTAATATATAAACAAAATTAATATATTATAAGAAACGTTTGATATCATAATTGTCTTTTAATATACTATATATCGAGAATTTTAAAGTGTTTTGAGTATGATTATGTTTTAAAAATATTAATATTTTTTAGTAGTTTTTTTATGATTTTGATATATTAATATAAAAAATTTAAAAAACCGTAACACTAAAAATATTCTTTTAATTAAAAAGGTATATTCAAATATGTTTATCCTATGCTAAATAAAATAAAATTATATCTTGAATTTTATAAGAAAAAAATAATGATTATTTATACAATTGCAAGGTTGAATACTATATATATATATATATATATATATATTATTTTTCAAAACATTTTTTACTTACAAAAAAAATTAAATAAAATTTTAAAGACATGACCAATATCTTTTTTTTTTTAAATGGCTGAAGTCACGTGACCAAGGCGTGCAGCTTCAGGCAGCAAATTAAACCCAAAAATCCACACGCGCATTCAGCTCTTTCTTTCTTTTAATTTGGTAGCTCTTTATAAATTGCTGCACCTGCCACAGCCAGCCCACTCTGATCCTCTCTAGGGTTTCTTTCCTCCCAACAACGCTGTCGGTTTTGCATCTCTCCGCCACAATGAAGCTCACCGTCAAGACACTGAAAGGCAGCCATTTCGAAATTAAGGTTCAACCCACCGACACTGTAAGTAATTAAACCTTAATTATAATTCTTAGCACTGCATTTTTCTTTTTATTTTTTTAAGCAATGATATTTTTTAAAAAATGTGAAGGTAATGGGTGTAAAGAAGAATATCGAAGACGTGCAAGGAAAAGACAATTACCCATGTGGACAACAATTGTTGATTCATAATGGGAAAGTCTTGAAAGATGAGACTACTTTAGTTGATAATAAGGTTACCGAAGATGGTTTTCTTGTTGTCATGCTTAGCAAGGTAATTTTTTTTTGGTTCTACTTTTGTTTTCTTTTTGTCCAGCCTTTAATTTGTTAATCCTATGCTGTGGTTTTAATGTTTAATTGATTATTTTGGTAGTTTTTTTTGTTAATGTTTAATCCATACTATATTTATGCTTATGTTGATGATTTTGATGACGTCAATGTGAATTTCTTCGGGGCTTGTATTTGGTGTTTCGGGATTTTTTTGTATGAAATTTTGAATGTTTTTGTTCGTGGCTTTTAGTGTGCAATCATGTATTGCATTACTGGTGTATTTTGATTGTTTTGGTGAACAATATATTCAGGTAAAGACTCTTATGTGGAGCTGAAAGATTTTGTAGTTTCTTTGTGAGTAAATCCGGTGTAAAATTAATAACTACCGATAACTGATCTCTTGATAGTATCCGAATTATTTGTCGTAGCTTACGGTCTTTAAATGTTTTAATAATTAGACCAGTTGAATTTCGAGCGTTTCATCCAACAGCGTTACAAATTTGGAAATGAAATCTGTGGCTGTTAACCTGTAATTGACGGGTAGGTAATGGTGGTTAGATAAAAATTTGAAATCAAAGTTGTCTAATTATTACAACACTTAACCACTTTTAACTGCTAATCACTTAAAGAGTTCCCTAAGGGGCCCTGTTAGCCTTTTCCAATTACAATTTTGTAGAAACTGCATGAAGCGTTTGCAAGTGCATTGGCTTGTGTTTATCCACATTTGTTGTCAACATCATTTTTATGTGTTTTGTTCATGAACTGCATGAGCAGTTTTGGACTTCATGCTTTAATGCTCCTGTTTTTTGCTCGAACTTTAACATTTACTTCCATCAATCTGCTATCGTTACAGAGTAAAACAGCCGCAGCTGGGACTTCATCCACCCAAGTATTTTTCATCCTTATTTTTTACCTTTCTCCTGGTAGTGTCTTGTTCTTGTATACTTTTTAATTAATCCCTTTCTTATGTTTATGTACACCAGCCTGTTTCTACACCACCTACCACCACACCAACTTCAAATTCGACTCCTGATGCTCCCGCACCTGATGCTCAAGCACCGTAAGCTATATATACCACAAATACCTTTTGTTTTTAACTATTCTGAAATAACTGAATTTATCTTTCTTATATAATAAATCTGTCATTGCAGGGCCTCAAAGAGTGCATCTGCTTCTGACACAGCAACAGCCAAGTACATGCTTTATCTTGAGTTGCATTATATATATTTTGGTTATTTTAAGACAATATGGCCATAATATTTGTTAATAAATACACGATATTGATCTAGTATATGAAACTTGGTTCTTGGTTAATTTCTCGGCCTATCTTGTCTTGTGGACCACCAGTGCTACTGGTTTATATGTTTTGTATTGAGGAAGAATCATGTACTTTGCCATGGAAATTTAGCAACAACCTCAAGTGGGTTGCATTGCTTATAGTGCAATTCTCCCTTTTCTTCCATCCAACTGAAGCCATAATATTTGTTAGTAAATGCATTATACCGATCTAGTAGGTGTAACTTAGTTCCTGGTGACTTTTTGCTGTGGGGTACACTGGTGCTACTGGTTTATATGTTTTTGTATTGAAGAAGAATTCTGTACTTGCCATGGAAATTTAGCAACAACCTCAAGTGGTCTGCTTTGCTTATAAGTTTTCCCCTTTAATCTCACCATCTCAAGCCAAAGTTGGAACATATATGAGATCTTTAAAATTACATGGCAAGAAACTTGAAGACAGGATTTGATTCGTTAAGAGGATGAGATTTTGTTCTGCTCTTATATTCTTGTTATTTTAAGATATGTCCTCAAACTTCTAACCAGAGTTGGAAACTCCCTTTTGAAATTACATAACAAAGTTACTCTTTGCTATTAGGGATGGCATGACACATTTTCCATACAACCTTGCATGTTTCAGAGAGGATTACCAGCAATCCAATTGATTCAAAGGGCTTATTATGGATAGTTCCATCACTTGTCAGAGTGAGCTGTCCTGAATATAAGAAGCTAAAGTTCATTTAAAGCATAAATCCGAGGCCCATGTAAATTTTCTGTAAAAAACCAGATAGACATTGTAGAGGGCATGATTTTTTTTGTGGTAACTTGCAGCTGGTCTAAGTTCAACCATCTTTTAGTTCTTGGATAATGCGGTCAAGGAGAGACCATATCTGTCAGTACTAAAATTGATTAGAGTGGTCAGATGCGTGTTACCCTCCTTACACATGGATTTTAAGTCCATGTGTCTGATATTTTAAGGAAATCTTATTCTAACAATTTCATAGTATACATTTTCTTTTTATTCTCTTAATGTAGCCATTAGCATTTCCTGAAGAAAATGATGATTTTTTGGTTCTCGATATTAACTAAAACCTACTAGTGTGTGCATGCTGTAAATGCCTGATCCAGCTCAGTTTGATGTAATTCTTGCTTTGTGTACAATTGAGGGCTAACAATCTGATCTTGTTGAGGGTGATTTTATAATATTTACCCTTTTTTAAGAAACATGTTATCTACAATCCACAGCTTTTGTTCTTGCCTATTCTAATGGTGATAATACTGTGTAATTGCTGCAGTGCACAGAGTGATACCTATGGTCAAGCTGCTTCCAATTTAGTTGCTGGCAGTAGTTTGGAGCAGACTATTCAGCAAATAATGGATATAGGTGGTGGAAACTGGGACAAAGAAACAGTTACTCGTGCACTTCGAGCTGCCTATAATAACCCAGAGCGGGCAGTGGACTACTTGTACTCTGTAAGTCTAAATCCTGTGTGTAGCCTGTAGCAATCGTTGCTTATATTAGCATTGACACCAGTATTCTGTCTCAGGGCATTCCAGAAACAGCAGAAGTTGCTGTCCCAGTGGCTCGGTTTCCCGCAGATCAGGGCATTGAAACAGGTGCAGCTCCGGCAGCACCTGCACTTGCACCAGGAGGACCTAATTCTTCTCCATTGAATATGTTTCCTGAGGTAAAGCTTCAGATTTTAGTGGGTTTTTATCATGTATTAGCTGTATAGTGTTTGTTACTGTTATTGATTTGAAACCCGTCCGGCAGACACTTTCTGGTGGTGGAGGCGACGCTGGCCTCGTACTTGGCTCTCTTGATTTCCTTAGAAACAATCAACAAGTATGGTTCCTTACACCTTGTTGTTATTCTTGTATTGGATTTTAAATGCAATGCATTTAAATGCTAAACCCATTGGTCTTCACATCTCACACCAATCTTCATGTGCATGTGCATGTGCTTGGGCCATTTCTCTCTTATTAAAAAAAGTTACTTCTCTTGCTCTTTCATGGTATTGGTTCAAAAAATAGTGTAATAAATTGTGAGAAAATCATGAATAAAGGAGGGAAATATGTAGGTATGGATTTAGAACTAAGTGTACAACTGTTTTGCTTGATATGCTTAGATGGGTTTTGGGGTGGATGCTAAATTTCATTTAATGCCAATTGCCAAATTACCCATTGATATTGCTTTATTTAGGATCTCTCATGTTTATCAAAGTTTCTATGTTTCATTTACTGCCTATTGCCAAATAACCAGAGACACTACTTGATTTAGGATTTCCAGTGATTATCACGTTTGTACACTGACGTCTTGTTTTTTCCATCTTTGTTGCATTTTAGTTTCAAGCATTGCGTTCAATGGTTCAAGCAAATCCACAAATCTTGCAGGTACCTTTTCATTTCTCTTATTATTATTTTTTTTATGGTGACATTTGTTGTCTCAAAGTTAAATCAGCTACTTCTGTTACAGCCCATGCTCCAGGAGCTTGGAAAGCAAAACCCCCAGCTTTTAAGAATGATTCAAGAGCATAATGCAGAGTTTCTTCAGTTAATAAATGAACCTCTTGATGGTTCTGAAGGGTGAGTAACTTTATTGGTGTATATGGTGAAATCTGAAAAGTCTTCTAAGCAAGTATCTTGGTTCATAAAAGATAAAGGGATCTAGCTGATGGTGGTTAATTAGCTCTTCATCATCATTGGTGTTTGGTAGTTATTGATATATTTCATATTTGCTACATAAATCTTTTTCCCAAAATTTCTATGATAGAATACTGATGCCACAATATGGCATGATCCGTTTTTCTCAGGGATATATTCGATCAACCTGACCAAGATATGCCTCATGCTATCAATGTGACCCCAGCTGAACAAGAGGCTATTGAACGGGTATGCCTCCTTTGTTTACTCCGTTTCTGACTTGTTTTGTTTGTTTGGTTTCTGTTCTGACACTTTTCCTGTTTTTCTGTGTTTACTAACACTTATTCATCCCCTGTTATAGCTTGTGGCAATGGGATTCGATAGAGCCCTTGTCATTGAGGCATTTTTGGCTTGTGATCGCAACGAGGAGCTGGCAGCCAACTATCTACTGGAAAATGGTGCAGATTTTGAAGATTGATTTGTAGTTTTGATTTTATATAAGGGTCCTTGTCCTTGTGATAAACTTTAGTTTGGTAGTGTTTGGTTTACTTTATAGTTTCTAACTATGAATCCTGAAAATTAATTTTGATAATGGGTTTTGGAATGGCGTTTGATAAAAGCTGCCTTCAATTCTCTCTTCATCTCTTGTACTCTCTAATGTCTAGCTGAAATATGATAGCGAATGAATTACATCTCACAATCAATGGTTTAGATAGATCATGCACTTATAAGGAATCAAAGCACCTTGATTAGGTGAGCGTTGCTACCAATATTCCGTTGCGGCTGCCGCTGCCATTATCACCTCCTTCTCCACCACAACACAGGCAATTATAATCTGTGTGTCCACTATATATTCCGGTGTGCTCAAGAGTGATTAGAACTTGGAAGGGAGAAACCTGTGGGATCAAAAGTGCTCTCTATTGAGACTGCGTTCCTTAAAATTTCAGATGTCAATTTATTGTGTTTGGTTCATTCGTGAAAATTCATGAGGAATTTAACTAAGTTCTTTTTTTTAATAATTTAAATACTTGATTTGTCAGTACGATAAATATTTTTTAATAATTATGCACATAACCACACATAAAAAACAATTAAATCGGAAGGCAAATTTCCTATAGTCATAAATACATTTTTCTATTCACCACTGATGTTTTTGCCCTTCCCAGGAAAATCATAAGCCCTAGTTTAGGGTATATCTTGGTCTTCTTATATGGTCCGTTAGGCATTTAATAATTGTACTAGATATAAATATCTTTTTCATAACTTTTTAAATAATTAAGTAACTTAATTACTTTTAATTTTTTAAAAATAAAGTTATTGACCAAGGGTATTTAGTTTTTTTCTTCTTTAAAAATATAGTTAAAAGTCAACTTTGCCTTACAATGAAAGAAAAATGAACCATGAACCCAAGGCCTTTTAGCCCTTTTCAAATAGGTTTTATTGTTAATCTCATAAATATGAAGGGTTAATTTTTTAATCAATAAAGTTGTTTGATCATATCATACTAGGTTAATTTTTCTTCTATTTTTATTGGAATTCGACCTGACTTCCACCCTGAATCACCCAGGTCATAGGTTAAATTATCAAGTCAGGTCAAGTTTTAAAAAAGTGATCCATCATGTTATCCCGATCCACAGGTTTTGATAGTTAACCTAATTTGATTCGCTTCTTATTATCTCGGTTATATATTTGTCATGCAACCTCCTGTTTACTCAAGCCGAGTTTTTTTTATCCCATTATATACTTCCAGGTATTTGTTTTTCTAGGTTATTGTGGTCATTTTTCTTAAAAAAAATTATTCATTTACTATCATTGCCAATTTTTTTAATGTCTCCTTGAAATAAAACTGATTTATTCAACTCGATCCAAGTTATAATTTGATTCTCATTCTTTTTAAATTTTTTGTTCTTATGTTAAATTTTTTTTTTCAATTTAATAATCTAATTATAGAATTGTTTTTTCCTTCTAATTTATTTTTTTTATTTCTATTTTCACTCTTATTCTTTTAATTGTTATTTTTTTTATTTTAGATCCTTTTGTATTATTAATTTTTTTGTCAATTTTATCCATTAATATTTGATTTATTAAGGAATGAACTTCTTAGTTTTTCTATGTATAATGATTTGTTCCAATGACCAGTGTTATGGGTTTTAAAAGTTATCTATTACATAGTTTTCAAACCCGACATGGGAGTCGACCTAAGGCAAGTTCGAGGTCATGAGTTAAGTGGGTTGCTTCAAGTTAACTCGGGTTAGTTGCTAGTCAACCCATTTTTTTATTTTATAAAAATATAAAAATGACATTATTTAAAAAAAAGAAAGAAAGAAAAAGGTCAACGTGTTTTGACTAGGTTTTTCTATAGCTAATCGGGTTGTGGGTCAACCCGAGATTTTAACCGAATCATATCGAATCAATTATCCTCTTATTTTAATTGAAATCCAATGTAACCTAGGTCCCAGATCACTTAGGTCATGAGTCAAACTGCTAGGTTAGGTCAGATCAAGTTTTAAAATATTAATTTATCTGGTTATTTTAATTTTAATTTTTATGCTGTAGATTTAAAATGTCAAGCATTAATTCAATACCAAAATTTATTTTTAATACTATGAGAGCCTCTCCTGTAAAGCCAACCACGCAATTCAAAGCAACCAAGTGAAATAATTAAATAGAAAATTAAAAAAAAATTAAATGATAAATTCTTTTTAAAAAACATTTTGGGTATTAGTGCAACCTATGTATTTTTCTTTCTCCTATGTTACATTACCATTTTTCTTTATATATAATATTTTTCCTATCTTATTTTACCTTGCATGTTCATGATTATAGATACCACTAAACATCAATTTTACAAAACCAATTTATAATAGTTTACTGAGAAGAAGAATCACCTAATAAAGGAAATCGTGCTCCAACCTTTTCTTCTAATGTTTTTTATAAGATTGTTTGGTAGGGAAAATCTAAGATATCTCCATTCCTTTTGAAAAAGGTTAGGAAATAAATTTACTTATGCTCCATCGTTCCCAAACAGTGAAAATTAACAGTGCTTTGTTGACGTCTCATTCAAATCATAGAAAACACAACTTATTTATTTTTTCCTGTTCCTTCATTCCCTCAACAATCAGTCCTTTACTTTTTCCCTTGTAACACTCAGAGCTCTACAAGCAAGTTCTTTAATATTGAGGACAGGTAGAGACAGAAGAAACCAGATTTCAGTAACCAAAGGTTAGTCATACATGGAAATCACGTTTACATATCATCAAAAGTACAACCTGTGGAATTCTCTGTTGAGAAACAAGTCAAAAGTTGCGTTACATATACACCAATTTGCAACATTCATTAATATATATATATATATATATATATATATATATATATATATATATATATATATATATATATAACCAAGGAGAGTAGGAGACTCAGAACTCCCTGTCTGGGAACAGAATAGGAGCAACCAGAGACCAGATGTAGAGACCTGCAGTTGCCCACCCAGTCAAAATACGAACCCATACAGAGGGCCACCCCACATCTACCAGCTTTCCACTCTCCCCAACCGAGATTGACCATCCAGTCAAAAGCATTGCAGAGTACATACTCGCAAGAGAGAAGATGATGTGGAAGAAGGAATAAGAATATGTGACTGGCTTAGCCTTCTCCTTTTCTTCTTTCTCACTTGGCTTGTTGTCCAGTGGAAGCAAAGGTTTGTCGGCACCTAACCCAGAAGCCAAATGTCAGATTCCAAGCAAAAATTGTCATATCAGTGGGATAGGGGAAGTGATAACAAATTCTCATGAAAGCACATTTAACATGCGGTCCTAACCAAGAGAAAAAAAAAACATGTGCAGAAAAGTAGGCAGTCTCAATTACCTCATATCAGTAACGGACATAATAGATTAAGTTTTGGAAACTTTCAGGTGAAGAAACATTTTTATTCAAAAGATTTCTGAACAGATTCTTGAGATATCATATGGACACTACATATCAAAAGTCTGAAATGTTTGCTAAAGATTTACCAGCGCGGGGTGAACTTGGTGGGGAGAGCAGGGTGGTAGAGGATCCAGCACGGACAGCAGAATAGACTACAGATAGAACAGTTGTAAGCAGACCAATGGTAAGAGTACTGGTAGAAACAGCTTTTGAATGCCTGTGAAGACCATTGCACTCATATTCCCTTGGTTCGCTGGAAAGTCCGCTATAGCATAGGTACATGCAATACAAGGATATAACTGAAGCAGGCAAAACACTTCCATTTACCTGTGTTCCAAGAAAGTGACAGCCTATGAGATGACAAACCAAGAGTTCTATTACCAGGAAAGAAGCAAGTGAAGCTATGCACTCTAGGCATCAATCAAAACTAACATAACAAACAATAATTTGAAATTATCAAACATGCAAATAGAACAACTATAGGAAATCCTCATGGGAGAACTCAAAACAGGATTTTCTTTGACAAAGAACACATAACATGAGCATGACACAGCAGTTTCTTTATACCTGAAGACCATGAGGAATTCAGTTGCATCTGGGAAATCAATATAAGTTCCAACATTTACATTATCATTCGTGGAAAACATAAAGTCTCTCGATGCAGAGACAATATTAGATACATCTTGCATTTACATATGCAAAGAGTTCAGTACTCCAAAGTTTATTAACACATTGAAGAGAGCCTTTTTATGAAATAAAAATGGACTGGCCACTAAAACATCCTATAACCATAATAGGTTAATGTAACTTACAACTACTAAAAGCTTAAAATCTCATGACATTGGTCATAGGACCAGTGGTCTAATTGATCAAGCCAAATCCTGCTCTCATTTTTGTATCATTCCTGGACCAATTACATTATTATTATTATTATTATTGGAGAATACATGTTCAACTGCAATTCTTGATGTTTTGGATGAGAGATGATTAGCCATTTTTTTTTTATAATTGCATAACCAAAAGTATTATTCTCCTTATGAACCAATTTTGAAGGGTTACCCTGTTCAAACTACATTAGAATACAACATATATAAAGAAAACAATTGTGGCATCAATCACATCCCTCTTACAATGTATCAGTTTCACCAACATCTGTGACAAGGTAAAATGAATCGTCATAATGGTTGGATTTATTGGAAGTTGGAACACAAAAAGAATTAAACTTACTGCAGGGTGTAGTGCAATGATAGCAAAAACAAATGCGAAGATCAGGGTCATAACAATAAAGAAAGTGTTTAATCCACAGTCCTGTCCAGATGCAGTGAACCAATGAAAGAGAAGTCCTGAGAAGGCAAATGTTCCCACATAACAGACAAACGACACAGCAAATAAAGCGGCGTACCTATACAAATAAAATTGCAAAATAGAATTGGTTAATCTGGTTGTGGAATGGAAACAAGAAGACAGAAAAGAAAGAAAAAGCAAAACTAACCAGAACTGTTCATCATATCCAACCCATTTGTCATTCCATCCATGAACGAAATCCAACAAAAGCACAACTTGAACAAGAAGAAACAATCCAGAGCCAAATTTGGAAATTGACTCTGCAAATAAAAAATTTAACTTGTCAGTTTGTCAGACAAAAAAATGTTGGACAGGAAAAGAAAGACACAGGAACATCAAAAGCAGACAATCAATCTGCCATAGCATGTCATCAGTTAGCACAAGTTAAGAATTTCAGATTAGGCATCGCCTTAGCAAACATCATATCAATAATGCAAATTAATATCTATCAATGACCCTAAACAGAATCTGGTAAGTAATATGAACCACCTAACAGACACAATATAGGATATTCAAGCCCTAAAATAAGTTCATTTCTTTCACTCCTACTCAAATCGGCTAATACTTTTTTCCTCAAAGTAGTAGGTCGTTGACCTGCAAATATATCACCCTTTATGTGAGTACGTAAACAGAAACCTTTTTGCCATTGACATTCAGTATACTTAAGTCTTAACAAGTCCTCGCCAAATTGCATAGCAAACCGAAAAACAAACACTCTTGAAAAATGACAAGCCAACAGACTTTGAAACAACAAAGCTACTAAACAAAACCACAGTTAAATACATAAACAGCATCCCAGCAAGTCACAACCAATTACCGTAGAAGCTGACAATCTCATTCGGAAGAAAAAACATGAAGATCACCAAAAGACACCAACAAACAACTTTCGCCATCCATCCGCCATGGTGCAAACTATCACGTGGGTCCTTCTGATTCTTCACACCAACCATCATAATAGCCAATATAGTGAAAAAAAGAAAATTCCCCAAACTAACACGCAAAACCGCGTCTGTCTCAAACCATTCCCTATCCGGCGTCTTATGAAAATGATTAATCCCTGCCATTCAAAACCAACAAAAATTATTAACACCATCATCATCATCACAATTAAATTGGTAAAAAACAACGGGAATTAAAGGGCTTACAAGGGATTTGTTCCATGAGAGGTGCCGCAACTTCTCGGAGAATCCAGGAAACGATTAAAGACAAAGCAAAGAGACCGCAGTAGGCGATCCTGGCGGATCGTCTGCTAATCCCAGATACTACAGTCGTACACGCATTACACGCGCAGGCAGCGCAGCATGACGCCAGGCAAGAAGCTGCCCACATCTTGTTTTCAACAGTCTAAGCAAAGTATTTCAAAAAAATCAAAACTTTATTGAAAAAAATTAAAACCCTAATTTGAGAAGGAGAAACTAGATTGTGGGTACCTGAGAGAATTGGAGGAAGAGGTGTTCTTAATGCTCTGATTACGAATTTTTGTTTTCTCGCTCAAGAAAGACTGGTGCTTTTGGCCTCTACGGCGTGGTTCTCTGCTTTTCCGAGAAAGTTCGTTATGCTTGCCGTTGGATTATGTGGTTGTGCGGGTGGAGTCGCAGTTTATGTACGGTAGGGATTATAGTTTCTTATAACCTTTTTAGTCCCTGTACTTTAAAGATCCTTACACATTAAGCCCTGTACTATCAACTGTGCAATCGAACCCTTATGATGTATAATAAAATCTGGGTAGTTTTAGTCCATTCATCTAGTTTCGTTTGAATTTTTCTCTTGGATGTTTCATCCTAATGGAATTGGAAAGGACTTAGGATTTTTAGATCACCAAATCACAAGAACACCAATTGCTACCATTTAAATATCTTAATTCTATAAATAAAATATCAACTTCAATTGTTTTATCTTTACAATTCTCCTTGCATCAATGAATTATTAACTGGGGATAGATTTTTTTTTCTTACAAAAAATACAACAATTTATGATTGTAATAAATATTTAAACCACCATAAATACTAAAAATATAATAAACCAACATGTCTAGGCTTTCACATGAATTTGAAGCCCTTGACCTTCATCTTCTACAAATTCCACTTATTTCTAACTATTTATCTAAAAGTTTCTAATAATTGATTTAAACAAGAAAGAGAAAATTTATTCCATTTAAGTTTTTAGTTAAAAGCCTTTTTTTAATCTTGAGAGAGATAACGCATCTCGCTAGATTAATTTTATTTTTAAAAATATTTAATTATAATCTTGAGATATAAAAAATAAAGATAATAGAAATAGAATATGCATGTCCTTCTTGTATTTTGTATTTTAAAAGGATAGAAACTCACTAAAAAAAATATTATAAAAACAAATTTATTTTATATCTTTATTTTTATTTCTCTAATCAAGTACGTTTCTATCATTTTTGTGTATATATTCAATTTATTTAGGATGTTAACTAAACACAACCCGACGAGAATTCTTTCAAATATACTGGGAATAAAAGATACCATGTTTCATGCAGCATGTATTTATTGTACAGCCATTTTCTATACTAAAAAAAACCCAAGGTGGGACTTTATTGAACTCAGTCATAGTTAGTTTTAAACAATCATTGTCTGTCCAGGTGGGAGTACTAATCAATGATGGTATATGGAGGAGAGCCTCTCTTGTCTTTGTTTTGATGTGGAACAAGTCCTAATCCGTCGCTTGAAATTTCCAAACGCCAACCTACCCAAAAGAAGCATAGCATTATGCTCTGATGGCCCAACTTATACCCTTCATTAAACCAAACCAACATCGATCGTACACAAAGCAAGGCCTTCGACGCCCAATCTGCCAGTCTCTCACTAACTTTTCACGTAGGAGTCGTCCCTTTTTTCCTATATAAAAAACGATTCTTTTTTTTTCCTCTCGTATTTGAGGGCAGTGAATGGAAGGGGAGGGAATAGCATAGACGTTCATCCAAGCCATCTCTCTTTTTCACTCTCTTTTTTTGCCGAGAGAAACGGAGAAGAAATAAGACATTATCGTTGTTACAAGGTAAAACGATACAAGCTTTTT